>NC_061843.1:12107313-12109813 GCF_019202785.1 Penaeus chinensis | reverse complement strand
AAAAAAAAAAAAAATAGCACAGCATTTTCCCCATTTTTTATTCATTTTCCCCGGCGGCAATGGGTTACTAAAACATTTCTCACAGCCCCCAAAAAACCTTGTTCGAAGGTGTGTATAGGTAGGAAGGAAGGTATGTTTACGTACTAGGTTTCTATGTTATATTTTTGACCAGGCAAATCCTATTGGTTGTGTGTGAAATTATTAATGAAATGATAAATTTGTCTTAAGAGATGAAGATCCTTCTTAAAAATTAGGATAATTTTTTTTTTAATGAAGTATTAATTAAAAGAAAACTTTCAGCTATAACTAAATTAGTTTCTTTATTCTTTTGTTCGAGATATGCTTCAGTGATCAATTATTCTGGCAGGCTCCCATAATTCATTGTTCTGAAGACAGATTAACATAAAGACAACAATAAAAAGTAAACCCAGGATCCCCGTTCATTATAGAATATTATTGCGCCTTCCTCTTCTCTAACAAGGGATGGTGTCCTCGCCTCCACGATAGTCCCAGTGTACAAGCTTCAACAGCTTCGTCCGCCCATCCAGTTTGCGTTAAGGACGGGAGAGTTTATGTCCCTACTTAAATATGACGTGAAAGTCCCGTAGATTTTGTTTCGAAGGGACCTTTTTTAGCGTTATTCGGCTTACGTGAGAGGTCAGACTGCCGAGGGAGAAATCCATTAGTATGCGTTTCTAAAACTTCCATTATAATCATACAGTATAATACAGTACCAACAGCATATAAGATAAATACAGTGTGAATATAAGAAACAGATTGAATGATATACAGGAATAAGCCAAAGCCATGAACCCTGATGGAATGTGGAATGAGATCAGGGCCGCAGTACAGAAGTTAGCAGAAGACATTCCAAAGTAAATTGCGAAGAAATGAACACCATTGTTCACAAAAGAACCACTGGATATTGCAGAGGAAAGAAGGAGATTATTGTGGCTTTCACTAGAGACAATAAGGTAACTAAATGCTAAGTCCCAACGTCAAGCAAGGAGGTATAAAGATGCACTTTTAGAGGAGCAGTGTGCAAGAAGGCGGGAGCCCAGCACACGCAACTCAAAAGAAATGTGCAAAGTTTTAAGAGAAATGGCAGGACAATTCACACTCAGGATACATGTCATCAATAGCAAAACAGTAGAGTTGCTGAGAGAAAAGGATGTGATTGGATATTCTGAAGAGCTGTGCAGCCATGACACCCGAGTAATGGAAGCATTTACCGAAATTCCCTTTGCACTAGAACTATAACCCTGTGAGGAAAAAGTAACCTAAGTATTAAGAGACACTACCTGCAATAACTGAGCTGATAAAAACAACAGCGTAGGAAGGTATAGCACTATTAACTAATACTGTTAACAACATGCCGGTGCCTGTGGATTGGCAGTGGTCTGTGTACATCCCACTTCAAAAGAAAGCTGATACCAGATACTGCTTCAATAATATAACAGTAGTAGTGATACACACAAGCAAAGCACTGCTAAAATGCTTCAAAGAAAAAATGAATCCTACATAAACAATGAGGTTTCTCAAGAGCAAGGAGACTTTCGAGAAGGACGAAACACTCGAGAACACATCATTTACGTCAGATGAATCATGAAAAGGGCTAAAGGCTAAAGAACTGTACGTTTGCTTTATAGATTACAGCAAGGCACATAAATGCATAAATCACAATAAGCTTTGGTACTACATGAGGCAAACTTGAATACTAGAACAATTGTTTCATTAAGAACCTCTTTACAGAACAAGAAGCCACAGTCAGAACAAAATTTGGCAACAGAGACTGGATCAACATTAGCAAAGGCGTGAGACAAGGATGTCTCTTATCCCAGTACTAATTCAGTATCTAAAGTGAATGCATCTTGAGAATAACAGAATTAGACAGATCGGATGGTATCGATGCCAGAGGAAGGACGATTAACAATTGTAGGTACAGCACGATACTTAGTAAAAACACCAACGAACGAAGGTACAGGAAACTAGCAAGGAGGAGGGCCTGAAGTTAAACAGCAAAGACTAAGATAATGACCACTATAGACATGGACGAATTTATACATGGGAACAAGATTGTGGAAATCGAGGACAGTTTCAACTTCCTGTGCTCAATGGTTTATGAAGATGGCAGCTGCAAGAATGAAATCAGAAGGAGACTTGGAGTGTGACAAAATATTAATAAGCTAGGAACCATTATGCAAGACTAGCAAGTAACAGTCAAAGTACGGCTGTTTCCTGTCGTTACACATGAGAGCGAAAGGCGGACACTGATGTGAACAAAATGCAGACTCCTTCGAATATCTTGGAAAGACAGAAAAACAAATGAGTGGGTTTGGGATGAAAATGTCATTCAACATCAACAGTCGCTCTCGACTTGATGCATGAGGATTGTGTGTATATGTGTGTGTGTGTGTGTGTGTGTGTGTGTGTGTGTGTGTGTGTGTGTGTGTGTGTGTGTGTGTGTGTGTGTCTATATATATATATATATATATGCGTG
>NC_061843.1:12072313-12079813 GCF_019202785.1 Penaeus chinensis | reverse complement strand
TTCGTTTGTCTTTTCTCATTTTCATAAGAAATCATTTATTCATACCATATTCATATAATTATTACATAATAGATATTACTATGAGCTATACATTTACATTTGTTGAAAATTGAGGAAGAAAAATATTAACATACAATCATATAACGCATTCTTGTATTTCTGTATTTGATAATGATGAGAACTGTAAAATCGAACGAAAGGAAGGATTTAAAAAAACAAAATGATAGTTATGATAAGTATAATAATACTACTAAATAAAATGATGATAATAATAATGAGAGAAAAAATAAGTAAGTAATAATACGGAAAATAAATGAAAAAAATCACAGAGAAAGAAAAATACAAAAAAATATACAATTTTCCCTTTTTCTTTGTTTCTTTGTTTCTTCCTTTCTTTCAATTCTTTCTTGCATAGCGGGTCCGCAGAAAATAGATTTTAAAATTCCCGCCGAAAATAATGCCTGACATTTTCTGTTATTTTTATTTGTCCCGCCGAAAGAAAAACGCTTATTTTCCTGTTTTATTTTTCATAATTCCGCCGATAATAAAACTTAACAAAGATTATTATAAAAGTAAAGAGGAGAATCTACGTCTTGGAATCTCGCTGTACATTTCCTCTGTACTTCAGAGCCTGGGTTACGATGCCTAGCCAGGATGAAATGATAGCAGTCTGACTTATCCAGCTGGAGCCATATAGTTAAAGGAAACACCAAAAACACGTTAAAAAACAATCAACAAAAAATAATAATATATATGTATATATATATGTGTGTGTGTGTGTGTGTGTGTGTGTGTGTGTGTGTGTATTAATATATATATACGTACACACACACACACACACACACATACACATAATATATATATATATATATATATATATATATATATTATATATATATTTCCCGCCTACATTATGTCGGCACTCAGAAGAGAAAATAAATATAAACCTTATTTGGACCATTTTTACTTTCTTCCTGCCTTCTACATTACATATTCGGCAGTTATACCTTCTGTGCAAGAAAAAAAAAACAGTTTGACCTAACAAAAATAAAAATAAAGAAAGAAACAGACAAATAAACACTAAAATCAATAAAAAATATGGCTAAAAATATACATATACCTGTCCACCATTAAACAGATTCACAGCCAAATTTCCCGATAAAGAAAAGAACATCACAGAACACACTTTCTGTTCAAGACGATCAAAAGTTCGTGAATTCCTTGTGACGCTGGACGAGAGGATGGCTTTTCGGTCGCCTTAGTAAGTCCGGACGAGTGCGAAGGACGTGGGGGGTTAACCTGTAGGATATTTTAGATTTAGATTAGGTTTAGATTTATTTATTTTTTCAGGTTTAGAAATGTGGGATTTTTTTATGGTTTGTCTGTTTGTGTATTAATTTATTTATCGACTTTTTTTTTTAGATATATATATTCATTTTTTAGATTAGAACATATAAAATTGTAAATTTTTTATAAGGAAATATTAATAGGAATTTTTATGTTTTTTTCTGTTTGTTAATTCACTTATTTATCGACTTTTTTTTAGATAGATATATATATTTTATTTTTTAGATTAGAACATATAAAATTGTAGATTTTTTTATATAAAAAATATTAATAGGAATTTCAATAGATATTTATTTCCTTTAATCTTTCCAAAATTTCAGGCCTTTTTTCCGTCTAGTATTTTCTTTATTAGTCTATCATTTTTAAATCTCTTTTTACGTCTTTTTCACCAATAGATGATGGATAGGAACAATGTCCTCAAAACAACGTTGATACCAATACTGATAATTACATTGATCATTATGAATGCAGCAATCATTTCAGTGCTAACAGTCACCGTGAGAAAAGAAAAAAAAAACAATAATAACTGAAAGGAAAGGGAGAAAACGAGAAAAAGGGGGAAGAGGAGACGGTAACAGAGAGAAATAGGAAGAAGGGGAGACTGAGAAAGAGGAGAGACACATATACTGAAAGAGAGAAAAAAAAAGTCACATAAAAACATAAATTCTCCCACCTGTTACCCCTCCTCCTCACCCCCCTCCTCAACCTCTACCCCCCCCTCCTCCCCCAGTCTCTACCCCCACCTTCCTTTCTCCCTCCAACTGTAATTATATATATATATATATCATCCCCCACCCCTCCCCTGACCTCCCCCCCACCCCTCCCTTGCACCTCCCCCCATCCCTCCCCTGCCCCTTCCCCCCATTCCGTCCCTCCACATCCCCTCCACCCCTTCCTTGCACCCACCCACCCCTTCCCTCCACATCCTCCCCTCCCTCCCTTGCACCCACCAACCCCGAATCCCCTCCCCCACCCTTCCCTTCCCCACCCCACCCCACCCCACCCCTCCCCCACCCCAACCCCCACAATACCTGAGGAAGGCCGAAGGCGAGTCGTCCATGACCTTGGCACCACTGTAGCCAGGGTACTCCTCCAGGGGGGATGCCGTACCCCATCCACCCCCTTTCCCCCCGGCTCCCCCTCCTCCCCCCCTCAGCGATGGGTGAAGACCCTCAACGTCGTCACGAGGGGGAGGGGCGTTGTAGCTGTGGGCGGGGCGAAGGTTTGAGGTTAGTGTGTGTGTGTGTGAGGGGGGGGGGGGTGATGAGAGTGTGTGTGTGTGCGTTTGGGCGCGTGTGTGTTTGTGTTTGTGTTTGTGTGTGTGTGTGTTTGTGTGTTTGTGTGTGTGTGTGTGTGTGTGTGTGTGTGTGTTTGTGTGTGTGTGTGTGTGTGTACAGGATTGATTACACATCTTATATAAATTGAGAGTGTGTGTGTGTGTGTGCGTTTGGGCGCGTGTGTGTTTGTGTTTGTGTTTGTGTGTGTGTTTGTGTGTTTGTTTGTGTGTGTGTGTGTGTGTTTGTGTGTGTGTGTGTGTGTTTGTGTGTGTGTGTGTGTGTGTGTGTACAGGATTGATTACACATCTTATATAAATTTCTTAACTTAAAATTATAATTCCACCCTGCATACATATGCAGCTATACTTTATACAATAAATAAGTAAAAAAAATAGTATATATAAACACACTTATAAGTCAGATTACAGTCATCACATAAATCACGAAAAAAAACATTTAAAAACAAACGAGAGAAGCAAAGAAAATTTTACAAATCCATTAGATCAAAATAAACAAACAAGGGAATAAAAAAATCATATAATCATCCTCATAGTGACTAATAAATAATGCTAAAGTTATGAATACTACTTCTACTGCTAATTGTAATAATATCAGTAATAAAGATAACGATAATGTGAAGAGAAGCAGGATAATATTAGTAGTAATAGTGACAAATAATGATGATAACAATGATAAGAACGACGCTAATAATAATAATGATAATAATAACAATAACAATAATAATAATAATAATAATAATAATAATAATGATAATAATAATGATAATAATAATAATAATAGCAATAATAATAATAATAATAACAATAATAATGATAATGATAATAGTAATAATAACAACAATTATGACAGAATAGTAATGTTAATAGTAGTATCAGCAATATAAATATATCAAAGCAAGAACTACCATTAAGACATCAGCCCACAGCCTCACCTCTGGAAGTAAACAGAGCGAAAGTCCCTCTCCTCAGCAGGCGGAAGGTGAGGAGAGGAATTTGCTGTAAAGCCTGAGGTCCTAGCAGAAGGCCCTACGGTAGCACTCTCGTCCATCGCCGCCTGGTCCCTCACCAGCCACTGGTACATCCCTCGCTCGACTCTGGTTCAGGATGTGTTTGGGTAAGAAAGGAAATGCGTTGGGAGATTTGCTGGGTAGTGGGTAGATCAGGGTATGGGTTAGGTGAAGTCAATGAGACTGATGATAATGCTGATGATGATGATTATGTGTTTCTTTTCTTATAACGACACTATCCTCATATTTGTTATTCGGATATTGTTACTAGTGGTATTAGCAATGTTATCAACATTAATATATTTATCATAATTAAAGATGTTGGATATTACAGTCTTTACTTGACAGTGCTATTATCGGTGAAATTAGAGAGCACCACTGCAATACAGCTTTGATGTATTGTGGCTTATCACATGGCATAATATATGGTGCATCGATGACTGATGAGAGTAGATGAGGTGTGCAAAGTGCTTCATGTGAAAGTAGAAGGTGAGACTTGAAGTGAAGGATGGAGTTAGGGTGATTTAGAGGCAATAGATTAATATCATGAAAAGTTGACTGGTACTCGCCCTTGAGATTCTCTTGTAAAATTAAATGAATGAATAAAATAAAAAGAAAAATGTTACTTTCCTTATGGAGAAAAATATATGATATGAAAGGAAGCTGAAAAAAAAAAGAAATTCGACTACACCGGCTGCTATTTTAGCACTTGTCTACTTGGACTATACTGAAGAAGAATGAAATGCACGGAAGGTAAGGCAGTAATGAAAGACTTAACCTGAAAAGAGAAGGTCGTAGCAGAGGAACAGCATGAAGGATAAGAATACAAAAAACAAAAACACCAAAATATAAAACTTGCTACTGCCAGATAGCGGCGAAAGCCTGAGGCAGTAGCTAGAAAAGGTGGTATAAGTGTAGAGATTTAATAAAGCATATTGTTTGAAGTAGAAGAGTTGCAGAGTGACTGGAAATATATCCGGAAAAAAGTGAAGAGAGTGTTTAGAAAAACAATTGAAAATTAGGAGTGAAACAAGACCCAGATTGATGTTTTTACGAGAGAATCACGGATGTTAAAGAGCATTGTGTCAGTGGAGAGAAAGTTGTAGCCATTACACCGGCATAAGAAAAGATGCTTAAAGGTGGAACATAAATAAAGGTTTGATTTCTAGACATTAAATGCAGACCACAACAAACAGGAGGTAAGAGAGATTGTGGCAATAGAAATACACATTTTGTACATTATGGCTATATAAATTCAAATTAAGAAGTACCTGCTCCAGACAGCAGTACAAAGAGAAAGCACTGCTGAAATAATAAACAGAAGCTGTGATAGAAAATTGAATGTTATCTACGAAAGACCAGAAGACGAGATAACATAAACCGCACTATTGTGTTTAATTTATGATACCTGATCAGATGTGAATACTGTAAAAGAGAAAAAAACAAGGGAAGAAACTTTAGAAATGTCAATAGCTGGTATTTGAAGTACGAGAAAGATTATTTGCGAAGAAAAGTTTGTACCAATGATTAGTGAATGCTTTGACGATAGACTGAAGCAATTGTTAAAACGGGTGAACGAAATTCAGACTGAGGAGAAAAAAAGAAAGGGTATTTGTAATTTGATCTCAATGATATTTTCTGCTTAAGAGCGACATTATTAGAGACCAGATATTTTCGAGAAAAATAAGACTATAACATTATTTTTTCTTTTACTTTTTTAGTATTTGTAGACTTTAGTTGTATAATATATATATATATTCTTTTTTTTTCGTTTGGAAATCTAACTAATATGATGAAAGGGAAAAATGGCAATTTATCAGGTTTATCAGTTGGGATGATACTAACAGTAGTTAATGGTATGAATAAGAAAGATAATAAAATATTTAGAATAATGATAATAGTAGTAGTATCTGCTGTTATACTGTAGTATTAGTTGTAAAATGATAATAATAATCATAATTATAATTTTGATAATGGTAATAACAGTAATAATAACGATCTTAATATGAAAGTAAAGATACAGGACAATAATATAAGTATCATTGATAACACTAATGATGTCATTAATGACAACAATGATATAAACAAAAACAATAAGTTGATAAAGTTGATAGTAAAATATTAAGAATAGTGATAATGATAATATTGACAATTATAATAATAACAATGCTGATGATAATGATAATATTGACAATTACAATAATAACAATGCTGATGATAATGATAATAATAATAGTAACAGTTACAGTGTTGATAATAATAATAGTAACAGTTAGTGTTGATAATAATAATAACATTAAAATAATGATAATAAATCAATAATAATGGCAATAATAATAACAACAAACAATAATAATAATAACAACAAACAATAATAATAATAAAACAGGACAATAAATAAATCCACACACAAACTCACGAAATCTTATTCTCAGGATCAATCAGGTTGAAATACTCCATCGGGTCATTTTTCCTAATACGATCCACAAGGGGCGTGGGCGTGTTCCACCGGTGGCCTTGTGGGTGGAGGAGAGCTCGACCCACTTCACCGCCCATTTTCACGAAGCCGCCCGCCTGTCCTTCGGGCACGGTGTCACGAGGAACCCAGCCCACGCCCTCGAACTGTGGGTGAAGTGGGTGGGTGAGTAGGTGGGTGGGTTGGAAGGGTGGAAGGATGGGTGGGTGGGTGGGTTGGTGGGTGGGTTGGTTGGAAGGATGGGTGGAAGGATGGGTGGGTTGATGGGTGGGTTGGAAGGGTGGGTTGGTGGGTTGGAAGGGAGGGTGGATTGGTGGGTTGGAAGGGTGGGTGGGTTGGAAGGGTTGGAAGGGTGGGTGGGTTGGAAGGGTGGGTGGGTTGGAAGGGTGGGTGGGTGGGTGGGTTGGAAGGGTGGGTGGGCTGGAAGGATGGGTGGGTGGAAGGGTGGGTGGGTTGGAAGGATGGGTGGGTTGGTGGGTGGGTTGGAAGGATAGGTGCGTTGGAAGGATAGGTGGGTTGGTGGGTGGGTTGGAAGGATGGTGGGTTGGAAGGATAGTTGGGTGGAAGGGTGGGTGGGTTTGAAGGATGGGTGGGTGGAAGGATAGGTGGGTGGGTGTGTGGAAGGATGGATGGGTGGGTCGGTTGGTGTTTGGAAGTATAGGTGAGAGGGTGGGTGGGTGGGTGGGTGAGTGGGGTGGTTGGTGCTTGGAAGTGTAAGTGAGAGGGTGGGTGGGTGGGTGGGTGGGGTGGTTGGTTCTTGGAAGTATAAGTGAGAGGGTGGGTGGGTGGGTGGGTGGGTGGGTGGGGTGGTTGGTGCTTGGAAGTATAGGTGAGAGGGTGGGTGGGTGGGTGGAAGGCTGGATAGACGGGTGGCTGTTCGGACGGGTGAGCGGGTGGGTGTAAGGATGGATGATGGATGGGTGAGTGGGTGTTTTTCTACCGTGGGTGAAAGGGTTATTGTTTACTTGTGTGTTTTGGGTCGTTGTTAATTGATTATAAATTCGTTTCTTGATATTGCTGTTATTTTGGTTGATTCTCTGTGTTTTTATTTATTACCATCATCATTGTTTTTACGGTTGTTATTGTTGATGGGTGATTCCATGTTGTGTTGGTGTTTTATTCAACACTATTTACATAATTATATCTCTTCTACAGTTTTTTAATTTTATTGTACGATTATTTGATTACTGCCCGCATTATAAGTCAGTGCATGAGCATTAGAAAATCATAACCATAAACATTAATGAAATTTTATCTTTGTTATCATCACTGATGCCATTTTAATATACACATTATACAAAAAAAAAAAAAAAAAAAAAAAAAAAAAAAACAGGAAATAATGATATAAGAATAACTAACATTCTATTAAAAAA
>NC_061843.1:12049813-12064813 GCF_019202785.1 Penaeus chinensis | reverse complement strand
CAGCCTGGGTTCCCAAAGGAGTTGCAAAGAGCAAACCAGACAAAGTAAGTTTAGTTCTTTATTATCATTATTCTCTTTAATATATATATATATATATATATATATATATATATATATATATATATATATATATTAATGTATATGTGTATGTATATGTATATGTATATGTAGATAGATAGATAGATAGATAGATAGATATAATATTATATATTTATACATATATATATATACATATATATGTATGTATGTATGTATATATGTATGTATATATGTTTATGTATATATATGTATATATGTATATTTTCAATATTTTCGAATTTTACTATCTTTCTCCACTTTTTTCCCTTTCATTATTTTCTTTGTAAGTACAAGTGAGTGCATAGTCATGTAGACAGGTGTACAATTTTTTCTCTTCTATTTAGCTAAGACCTCCCCACAGACACAGTAGTTATGTTAGAATATTCTTCTTCTGTGATTACATCTTTTGCTTCTTTTTTCAGTTAAATGAAGATTATAAAAAACACGTGACTTGATTTCAATGTTTCAGGTTGGAGTCACTCCAGAGGAGCTGGCACGAATCATTCATGAAACAAGAGGAAACATAAAGTGAGTTTGTACCATAGATATGCAAATTAATGAGTAGATTAGTCTGATTTCTTTAAAATAAATATTAAAGAGGGAATTACTATTTTTCAGATTCGACAACACTCAGGCCTTTTCTACTTCATTTTCGTCTTTTTTTTTTAGACAACAATCAGCTTAAATTTTCTTTAGTTTATGTAGGGTAGATGCAGGCTCCTAGGGAGAGCTAGGGTGTTACACTGCAGTTGCTACATGGTGTTACTTTGTTAGTACGAGATGATAGTATAGGTTTTGACTTATGCTTGCACCAAATCATGTGTTTAAAGCCACCAACACACATTAAAGTTTCTTGTCACTATAGCTTCGTAACACTGTTTTGTGGTCAGTTATGATGAGTCTTGACAGTCATAAATCATAATGGGGCTGTCACAAATTGTATGTGCATACTTCGAAAAAAAAATTGAGCTTGATAGCTATTCAACCCATCATAGTGCCATCGTGACAACCATAAGTTTGTAGTGACGCAATCATAGCAAAAAAAAAAATAATAATAATAATTACAATAGCGTCATTATACCTTTGACTGTCATGGTTGCATCAGACTTAATAGTGTGACAGAGCAAATAATTCTGACAGTTGTTTGACATTTCAGAATACTGTGTCAAGATGGACTTAAGAATATATCAAAATAATGCTACGTAGTCTGCACATACATGATGACAGACTTCCAAATGTGTCACTACAATGTCATGACAGAACTAATAATCATAGTGGCTTGGGTGATGTGACACTTTGTTGTTGTTGTGTTGTTGCCCCATATATACCATGATGCTATCATGACACTTTGTGACTGTCTTGCCCATTGTCATTTTATTGTGATGGCAAAAATGACCACTAAGTTTTGAAAATCAGAAAATTGTGATGTCATAACATTGACCAAAAATCGTGATCAAATGTCATGATTGCACCAAAGATGCTAGTCTTGGCATTGTTGACACAAGAATCTTGGATGGTGACAGGGAATTAATGTGTCAAATATTTGTTAGGTTTATTAACTTTACCTTAGATGTCATCATTATCTTCATTTATTTGATTTATATATATATATATATATATATATATATATATATATATATATATATATATATATATATATATATGTAGATAGATAGATAGATAGATAGATAGATAGATAGATACATATATATGTATATATGCATATATATATATATATATATATATATATATATATATATATATATATATATATATGTATATATATATATATATATATATATATATATATATATATATATGTGTGTGTTTTTTTTTTATAACAGCTATACACATGTTAGTGAGGACAGTCAGACCTAATTATGTTTGGATATCTTGTAGATAGTGATGATACCACAACTGCAGTGTATAAAGTAAACCCCAATGATCAGAGCTGTATTCCAATATTCTAATTAGATATTTTTTCAAGATCGTAGAGAAGAGAATATTGTTGAATTATTTTGTTGATGGAAAAGCAAAACTACTGCCTAGTTGGTTATTTATTGTTTTCAGTTAGGTGTTGGACATTCCATGCTTGTAATGAAGCTTTTTTATTGTTACTAGTAATATTTTTGATATTCATATCCATTGACATTGTTCATTACTATTACTGTATTAAATGCAGTGCCGATTGATGTCCTTGTCTACCTCATCTTCATTCTCGTCCCTTCTTTTTGTTGTTTTCATTATTATTATTATTGTTATTGTTATTATTATTATTGTTGTTGTTTTTATTCTTATTATTAATAATGATAATATTATTATTATTATCATTATTATTATTATTAGTGTTATTATTACTCTTATTATCGTTAGTGTTATTATTATTATTATTATTATTATTATTATAGTTATTATTATTATCATTTTTATTATTATTATTATTATTATTATTATTATTATTATTATTAGTGTTATTATTACTATTATCATCGTTAGTGTTATTGTTATTATTATTATTATTATTATTATTATTATTATTATTAATATTAATATTATTGTTATTATTTTTATTATTATTGTTATTGTTATTATTGTTGTTTTGTTATTATAATTATTATTATTATTATTATTATTATTATTATTATTATCGTTATTATTTTCATCATCTTCATCTTATTGTTGTACTTTTTATATACTTTTTGAATAATGTATGTAATAAAAATAAGAAGAAATAAGTTATTTTTGGCAGTGTTACTGCTCTGAAGAGCTAGTTATGAATTTATTAAGATTTTCTTTTTGTGTTTATTCTTGATTTTTCTCCTGCTTTTTCTTCTTGTTTCCCATGTCCATTTTCTTTGCTTGTTTTTTCTTTATCTTCTAGTTTATGTCTTTTTTCTTCTTCAACTTACACTCATTATTATTTTTTTTTTTTTTCCTTCATAGAGAGTTGGATGACGAGGAAAACGAGGAAATTGAGTCCAGTGATGAAGAGATCGAGGAGGAGATGGAGGGGGAAGATGAAGACAGTGACGAAAAGGAGCAGGGAGACGATAAGGAAAACCGGGAAATAGAAGACGAAGAGGAAGAGATTGAGGATGAGGAATTCGAAGAAGAGGAAGAGGAGGAAGTAGAGAAAGAAGCCGCAGAAACAGAGCCCATGGCCGAGGAAGCAACCATGACAGAAGTAACCGAAAAGAAGGAAGGACTGAGTAAAAGCCAGAAGAGGAGGAAGAAAAAGAACAAGAAGAAAGAGCTCAAAAAGAAGGAAGAAGAAGAGGAAGAAGAGGAAGAATTAGACAACATTCTCAATCTTGATGACTATGACAAAGAAGAAGGTATGTATCGCCAACCTTGTTAAAATGATTTTGGAATGTAGTTGGGATTGCCTTTTGATTAGCAAACACACATACATGTACATTAACAAGGAAGAAAACATGTACTCATTGGCATGATTAAAACTAATCAATAAACATGCAAGTGCACGCATACATGTGGACACACACACATACTGGTACTGTATAGTTTTCCCTATTATTTTTTTCTTTAAATTACTGTCTTCTTTATTTTTTCTCATCATTCATATTTATTTTTTATTTTCTTACACCTTCATCGTCAACTTTTATTTCTAAGGCGGTGTTGTTCTCATCCAAAGAAACTCAATCTCCAATCTTGTTTTTCCAGATAACACCTCACAGAAGTTAACAATGAGCAACATCGCAGTGTTCCCTAACAACGATGATGATCCCCACCTGACCGTCAAGGATGCCGATAATAAGGACAGCGATGACGAGGACGAGGTCATCATGTCAAGCGACAACCTCGTTGCAGTTGGTCATGTTGATGGTGATGCAGCCATTTTGGAGATATATGGTAGGTGTTGTCTGGTTTGCTTATCCTTTCTTTCTATCCTTTTCTTGTTTCATTCTCTCCCTCTCTCTCTCTTCCTCTCTCTCTCTTCCTCTCTCTTTCCCTCTCTCTTTCCCTCTCTCTTTCCCTCTCTCTTTCCCTCTCTCTTTCCCTCTCTCTCTCCCTCTCTCTCTCCCTCTCTCTCTCCCTCTCTCTCTCTCTCTCTCTCTCTCTCTCTCTCTCTCTCTCTCTCTCTCTCTCTCTCTCTCTCTCTCTCTCTCTCTCTCTCTCTCGCTCTCTCGCTCTCTCTTTCTCTTTTCTCTGTGCTGTGTGATGCAGCGTTCTCGTCTGGCAATCTTGCTGACCTGCGTTCGAATCCCTCGCCGCCAGTGGATGGTAAACCCGGCCATTCCTTGCACACAGGGGATAGTTTAGAAGCAAAAATGAAACAGACAGTATGTCACACCAAGAATATCCATTGTAATAAATGGAATCAAAACTAAACTTAAACTTAAACTCTCTCTCCTTCTCTCTCTCCTCCTCTCTCTCTCTCCTTCTCTCTCTCTCCTTCTCTCTCTCTCCTTCTCTCTCTCTCCTTCTCTCTCTCTCCTTCTCTCTCTCTCCTTCTCTCTCTCTCCTTCTCTCTCTCTCCTTCTCTCTCTCTCCTTCTCTCTCTCTCCTTCTCTCTCTCTCTTTCTCTCTCTCTCTTTCTCTCTCTCTCCTTCTCTCTCTCTCCTTCTCTCTCTCTCCTTCTCTCTCTCTCCTTCTCTCTCTCTCCCTCTCTCTCTCTCTCTCTCTCTCTCTCTCTCTCTCTCTCTCTCTCTCTCTCTCTCTCTCTCTCTCTCTCTCTCTCTCTCTCTCTCTCTCACTCCATTTCTCCTTTGTCTTGATGCTTTAGCAATTTGTGTTCAATCCCCCATTCTCACAATCTCAGTTATTTCCCCCTTCTTTTCCTAAATTTCCTCTCACTTTTTTCCTCAAAATTCGTCATATTTTCTCTGTGTGATATTTAAAATAAAAAATGAATAGAAATAAATTTAAATTGTCCTCCTCACAGTGTACAATGCAGAGGAAGGCAGTTTCTACGTCCACCACGACATTCTCCTCCCAGCGATCCCTCTTTGCATGGAGTGGATGAACTATGATCCTGGAGATGAATACCTCAGACCAGGTGGGTTGTGTTGGTGGTGGTGTGTTGTTATAATGAAGTTACAGCCCTTGATATAGGATACAAGTCTTCTTCTTCTACTTCTTTTCTAAAGAAAGAAAAGTATGTGTGTACTACAGCAAAAAGCGTAGTAAGTTTAGTAAATGTTGGTTTTCCATTCTTCTATTTATTCATTAAAACAGCTAACCATGTTCTTGTCCCAGAGCCTGGTTCAGAATGGTGCAGGGAAACCCCATCATCATGGGGTGAAAAGGACGATAACTATCATTTTCACTTTAGTTTTTACCATCAGTAGTTAAGCATGTTCAAAAATTCTCAAGCATAGTATAAAAAATCATCATCTACTCACTTCACTTCACGTCTTCTAGGTAGATAAAACACATGCCACTTCCAACTGAAAACTCATTTTTCACCTTTCTCTCCAGGCAACATGCTGGCCATAGGAAGCATGGCACCTGTAGTGGATGTGTGGGACCTCGACATAGCAGATTCCTTGGAGCCGGCCTTTTCTCTTGGTAAGAAAAGAAGCAAGAAGAAGAAGATTGCAGGTGTCGGACATAAGGACGCAGTGCTGTCCCTTGCCTGGAACACCCATGCAGAGTGAGTCCGCTTAGGATGTGTTGGGTGTTTATTTTTTATTTTTTTATTCTGTTTTCTTTCATTTTCTTATTTTTTACTTTAGTAGGAAATTTAAAGTATAAAAATTAATGCACTATTTTCTCAGTGGTAACAGGTCAAGCACTGTAGTAAAACTATTTATAGGGTTTGTTGCTCACCATGTTTGTTTGATGATGCTACAACAAGTAAAGTTACATGTAAAGTAGAAGGATACTATTTATGATAACATAGAAATGATGCTTTAGGATGATTATCCACCTTATATGTAAATATTGTTTCACAGTTATTACTTTTTTTCACCAAATTATACAGACAAGAATGATAGTTTTACCACAAGTTCTTTCTTCATTTTGAATAGTATATGTCAAAGATTTCAGCAGACTTCCCAGTGTCATTCGCAACTTACCTAAGAACTCCTTCCCAGGCATGTTTTAGCAAGTGGATCCGTTGACCAGACAGTCATTCTGTGGGACATGGAGCATGGAACAGTTGCCCAACAGTTGAAATGCTTCAAGGAAAAAATCCAGTCCATAAAGTGGCACCCCAAAGAAGCACACACACTGCTTGCGGGAGCGTGTGACAAGTAAGCAAGAGCAAAAGAGACAGAGACAGAGAGGAGGGGGGCAGATGGGGGGGGAGGGGGAGAGGGGAGAGAATAAATGGCATAAATGAGAGTGTGTAACATCACAAGAGATTTAACTGACATGCTTCACTTAATTTTTCATCAGAATTACATGTAACTTTGGTTAAGATCTAGCCAAACTCTCTTGGATTGTAAAGGTGTTTATTCTCATTCGTACTTTTTAAAAAGTCAGTTGAAATTTAGTGTGAGGTTTGGCACATGAATTGTTGAAGGGAGTAAAAGGTTAAATCTAGTCACTTTATCATATTTGTCCTTTTTTTCTTTTTTTTCACTGTAAACGATATATTTTTTTTTATTCTCTTTCCTTTTTCCTTCTTTGCATTGTGTACAAAATAAAAATGAATTCACACTTTTCTTCCCGCTATCCCCAAACAGCAAAGTGAGAATGCTTGACTGCCGAAGCAACGACACATTCCAAGCGTGGAAAGTGGATGGAGAAGTTGAGTCAGTGCTCTGGGACAAACACAGTCAGAATCCTCACAATTTTCTGGTAAGAATGATGCTCCTGTTTATGTTGATTTTCTTTCATACATATCTCTCTCTCTCTTTGTCTCACCCACACTCTCTCTCTCTCTCACCCCTCTGTGAATAAAGATGATGTAGTCAGTATTTTCTTTTTCATTCTTATTTGTAAATTGAGAATATGTCGATAATCCTTTCTTTCATTTATTCCTTTTAACGTGTTTTCTTATCACGACAGGCTAGCACAGATGCAGGCACAGTGTACGCATTTGATGGCAGAAAAGATAAACCTTTATGGACTTTGGATGCACATCATAAATCATGTACAGGTAAGGATAATTAACTATTGCTCACTCTCTCTCTCTCTCTCTCTCTCTCTCTCTCTCTCTCTCTCTCTCTCTCTCTCTCTCTCTCTCTCTCTCTCTCTCTCTCTCTCTCTCTCTCTCTCTCTCTCTCACTGCTTTTCTCTCTCACTCTCTCACTGCTTTTCTCTCTCACTCTCTCACTGCTTTTCTCTCTCACTCTCTCACTGCTTTTCTCTCTCACTCTCTCACTGCTTTTCTCTCTCACTCTCTCACTGCTTTTCTCTCTCACTCTCTCACTGCTTTTCTTTCTCTCTCTCTCTCTCTCTCTCTCTCTCTCTCTCTCTCTCTCTCTCTCTCTCTCTCTCTCTCTCTCTCTCTCTCTCTCTCTCTCTCTCTCTCTCTCTCACTCACTCACTCACTCACTCACTCACTCACTCACTCACTCACTCACTCGCTTGCTATCTTCCTCACCCCCGCCCCCCTGCCTCTTCCTTTTCCTCTCCTCCTCTCCCTCCCCCTCCCTCTTCCCTCTCCCCTTCCATCTCCCCTCCCCTCCTCTTCCCTCTCCCCTCCTCCTACACCACTTCCTTTTTCCCGTCTTACCCCCTTCTCCCTCCGCTGTCTCCTCCACTTCCTTTTTCCTCCTTTGCCACTTCCTCCTCCATCTCCCTCTTTCTCCACCCTTTACTCCTCCCTCCTTCCCCCTCGCACTCTCTCCTAATCCACCACTTCCTTCTTCCCCTTTGACAGTATTGAGCATGAGCCCTACCTGTCCTGGATGCCTGGTGACAGCCTCCATGGACGAGACAGTCAAGGTGTGGGATGTGGCCTCAGACAAGCCGACCCTGGTAGAGGAGCACAAGATGAACCTAGGCGTGATCCAGTGCCTCTCAGCCTGCCCCGACTGGCCCTTTGTCTTCTGCATGGGCGGGGACAACAAGGAAAACAACTTCAAGGTGTGGGATATCAGGAACTCTGTTAAAGGTGAGTTTGGTATTTGTTTTTTTGGTTTTATTAGTAAGGGGAAGGACTTTTTTGGTTTGTTTGTGTAATGGATATATACCTCCTTACTTTCCCTTCTGTCCCCTATCCACATCATATCTACACACAACCACACCATAGAATGTTCTCCTGACCTTCCCTTAGTTAGCCGAACAAGGAAACAAAAATCGCATTTTTCCCATCTTCTTGTCCAGTGCGCACGCAGTTCTGTCCTCGCATGGGTATGCCAACGGACGAGGATATGGAGACAGAAGTAGCAACAAAAGCCATGAGCAACGTGCACCTCGAAGATGATGATAGCATCCAGGTGGTATCGGGAAAAATACCCTCTGCTGCTGCTGCTGCTCCTACCAACTTTAAGCCCAAAGTCAAGAAATTCCACAAAAAGAAGGGAGGTCATCTTAGTAAAAAGAAGAGATGGTAAAATTATTTATATAACTAGTTGGAACATTATTCACCTGTATTTATAAGGTGGGGGGCGGGTTGGGGGGAAATGTGAACTTCTTGAGTTTTTTTTTTTTTTCTTATTCTTGCACTTAATTATCAAATGTAAATAATAAGATCTTAAAACTACAAGTCACATAGCTAGAAATTCTTTGCATTCTTGGTATGTTGTCGGACTTCCTTAAAGAATAATTCACTTTATATTTTTCTTATAATGTTGTTGTGTAAATGCCACAAAATTATTTGATCAAATATTTCACACCTAAAATAGCTGTGGCTATAAAAGAGTTATTTAAATACTGGGGGTGGGGGGGGGATTTAGTTTATATTCTTATATGTTATTTATAAGAAACTTCTGTGAATACTATTTAATGCAAGATCACTGTAAATACATGAGTGTCTGTTGGATTTTATAAAAGTAATTGTTTTGAAAGCAACTGATGTTCTTTTGCTTAATGTTCTCAATGAAATACAAACCGAGTGCTTGAAAGTAAATACAGAAATATTTGTTTTTCTGGAACTGTTATTTGGATTATGTTATTATTCTCATTTAAACTTTTCTTTCTATACTTTTTTTTGTGTTGTTGATATTAGGGATTCAATATTTTTCTTCTGAATAGTTGAAAATAATAAAAAAAAAAAATGCGTTTACTTGTTCCTTTTCTTTTCCTATGTATGTTTAGGCTCTTTTTTTGTTTCACATTAAAAAGCATTGAAGATTAATTGATTTACTAAATATGAACTACAGCCAATGTTTGTTCTTACTCTTTCATTTCCTTTGTTTCTTCTCACTTATTATCCTACTGTTTCTTTTTCTTATTTTGGTGTTTTTTTCAGTACCCCTTGTTTCTTATCATTCATTTTTGGGTAATTCTTGCTTCTCGAAATAAATGTTTTTTTTTTTCTCACTGATAGATCCATTTCCCATGTTTTGAATCATAATTTATGCAGTGTTTCGTTCCCAGTGATTCCTTTCTTGGAGTGTTTATCCTGTTTTATTAATTTCCTGTTCAGTGTTATCTCTGAATACAGAACATTAGCTGATCATCGCCCTGAAATATCGAAGGAACATCTCCTAGTTCAGAATATAGTCAGGGACAGTTTCATCCTCACAGAGCTGTCTAAATAACCAAAGGAACTCAAATGTGGTGTTTGGTATATTAGGTGAACATAAATAAATACAAGAAAATTGGTCATGTGTTGCCATTGTTATTCGTTTATATTCTCTGCCTACATTGTATTTAACTTTCACTTCAAATATATTTACATCATGGCAGATATAGTTCACTCTCTGGTGATTTCGCTCTCGCTCTCATTCGTATACTCGAAACAAACAAGCACGCACGCACGCACGCGCGCGCACACACACACGCACACGCACGCACACACACACACACACACACACACACACACACACACACACACACACACACACACACACACACACACACACACACACACACACACACACACACACACACACACACACACACACACACACACGCAAGCACGCACGCACCCATACACATACACATACACAAATAAACAAACAACACACGCGCGCGGGTGCGCAAAAGAGAGAGGGAGAGGGAGAGAGAAAGAGAGAGTAAACTACCACGTTAACATATTTTATTTGTTATTGTCCAATAATGCCCCTGATTCTTTTCCATCCCGATATTAAACTCTTGAATCAAAATATAACCATAACGGTTTAGTCACGTTGTGAAATTCATAAACGGAGAATGTCATCATTCGTAATTATACTCTAGTTTAAAGTCAGATTCTCAAGTTCCTTCAGATTACAAGGGAAAAATAAGCGCCGAAATTATGGCAAGGAAACTCTCCAAGTCTTCGCTACTACCTTCACTCATCCGTTAAACCACGAAATTATATTCTGCCACGCATTCGCAAGCGGCCTCCATCTTGTCATGAAGGGCTGTCGTACGTCGTGTCCGGAATGCGTCGGGTCACGAGATATATGGTGGAGGGAGGGCACGATGCGGCCGAAGCAGCACGTGACCTGACTTGGCTCCTCGCAGCGCAGACTCGTCCTCACCTTGACCTCGGGGGCGTCGTCTAGCTCCGACCACCAAGCGAGGCATTGGTCACGGGTCGTGCACGAGCAAGCTTTCGGTTTCGCTCGTCGGCCGCTGTTTCCCGAGGCCTTGTTCTCGACTATGGATTGAGTTAGGGTCACCGTCGAGGTTTCTGAAGCATCCGGAACGACTGAAACCTGCGTGACGTTTAAAACACTGGAAACCTCTGAAACACTTGGAACGTTTGAAAATGGTGATTTTGACACGTCTGTCGATTGCGAAACCGCTTGTATTCTATTATTATTGCTCTTCTCGGTCGATATTCTCGAATTCGAAGCGACCAAATGAGTAGGCCTTGTCCTGTCGACGTCACTAGCTGTCGAGTTTCGGTTCTGGTGGTCGGTCGATTTTAGGGTCCTGTCGATAGCCCCTGACATGTCGATGAGCGTCTCCCGCTGACAGCAGTACCGCGTCAGGAACGGGCAAGGGAATCCCTGCAGTGAAGGGAGAATTTTTTAAGAGAGATGTCTGAGTTGTGATCATTATCTCTGCGTGTTTACAAACTGTTCGCGAGAGAGAGTAAAAGAAGAATTATATGTATAGATATATGAATGGTAAAACACACTTCCGTGTAGATACTATGGTAGAAAAATCACAAAATGAAACTACAGTTTCGAATTCCAACCTGGATTACATCTCTAGGTGTATAAATATGTATTTACATGTACATACATATACTTAAACACACACACACACTAAATATCACAGCAGTATTAATAGTCAGGGTAATATGCATAACAATGCTATCATGATAATGAATATGAGAATGATGAAGTTTATCCTGAGGCAGGGAGACAATACATAAGAAACGTGGTTCTCCTTCATGAAATGACACTGAAAAATGAAATTCCAGCAACCCTAGAAAATTCCCTATGTTTTCACCTATATGCCAGTCATATATGCCACTGAATTTGCCTTCGTGTCCTTTCAAGTAACATATTAGAAGTATTTTGGCAGGGACATTTTAATTTTTTCTTATAAAATCCCTCACTCGTAGACAAGAATAATAAATCTGATGGGGATGCAAGGCCAATAAAAACAAAATAATGTTACCATACAGGTAGTAAGTACGATATTGTTCTTATTGTGAACTGAAATTTAAAGCTTGTTTACTTTAATAAAAGGTTTCAGTTGGTAAGGTGGCAAAGTGTATATCTGAATATCTAGGACGATACTGTCTGTATTTACACGTCATTTCATATTTCACAGATATACTGGTGCACTCTCTCTCATTTCTCAATCTCTCTCTCTCTCTCACTTATTCTCACTTACTCTCGCTATCTCGCTCTCTCACTCACTCTCGCTCTCTCTCTCTCTCGCGCGCACACGCGCACACGCGCACACGCACACGCACACGCACACGCACACGCACACGCACACGCACACGCACACACACATACACACCTCCCCCCCCCTCTCTCTCTCTCGTTCGTTCGTTCGTTCGTTCGTTCGTTCGTTCGTTCGTTCGTTCGTTCGTTCGTTCGTTCGTTCGTTCAATAACCATCTGCGAACCACTTTGCGAAAACGAACGTTGAACCCGAGACCGAACCACCGAACGAGCCATTCTCATGAATCACTTAGGTCTCACCCTCTCCTTGAAGACCGAATCTTCCATAATCTCGACAGGACAAGGACGAGACCGAGGAGTACATCTGCAGGAATCGCCGTCCACGATACGAAACACACCTACGATCTTGGAGAAAGGATACGCAGCGCTGGAAGAGAGGAAGAACGAAGGGGAATGGGATAATTTGGAGAAATAGGGCACAGGGAATAAGGTTTTGAGTAATCGGCGCTGGAAGAGATTGTGGGAATAATGTGTTTTTCAGTATTGAAAAAAAAAAAGTGTAAAAGAAATTATACAGATCACACAACACAACACACACTATCATAGAAAATAAAGTCAAATGGAGGGTGATAAATAAGTGAGAAAATACTAAACAACATTTAAAAAATAATACGCATTTCGATATATGTGGGACTTTTAAAAGGTAAGAATTGATTATAGCCAATTATATATATATATATATATATATATATATATATATGTATGTATGTATGTATATATCATATATATCATATATACATATATATACAATATATATACATATATACATATGTATATATACATACACACACACACACACACACACACATATATATATATATATATATATATATATATATATATATTGTGTGTGTGTGTGTGTGTGTGTGTGTGTGTGTGTGTGTGTGTGTGTGTGTGTGTGTGTGTGTGTGTGTGTGTGTGTGTGTGTGTGTGTGTGTGTGTGTGTGTGTGTGAAGACTGTAAATCTTTGCAGATCATAGCTACATTATAAATTCCGAAAGTATTTTCCTCTGTTTCCTGTCACTCTAGTTCTTTATTTTCACTTAATGCCGGAGAGAACAATAGCCTGAAAACTGCAGGTAAGAAATATAGGTAAACACAATTGTCAAGGAGAAAGTGAAAGGAACAGTACTTTTAAACAAACAAGTCATTAGATGAAAGTTAATGACTTGTGTGAAATATGCGGTTTTGATATTTTAGAAGTAAATCTATGACAATCATCTTTTATGTATTATGTCTTTCATTCCGTCTATATGATTGTTCCACCTATCTATTCTTTGATCGATCTGCCTATCTAT
The DNA here is from genome assembly GCF_019202785.1 of Penaeus chinensis. Classification (NCBI taxonomy): domain Eukaryota; kingdom Metazoa; phylum Arthropoda; class Malacostraca; order Decapoda; family Penaeidae; genus Penaeus; species Penaeus chinensis. Next base: position 12,051,505 of record NC_061843.1, on the reverse strand, counting down.
TTGGATGTTTATCTATCAATGATGTCTGTCTATGTCGATGTTTAATTGTCTATCTACCTATCGATTTCCTTACACATCTCCGCGAATGTATAATTCGTGTCAGCATACCAACGAGACAATTGACAGTTACACAATAAAATGTACGCGAGAATATATCCGCACGAATGAATGTGTAGCCGTGCGTATATGCGGACATGCATAAGTATGAAAAAAAACATACATACTTAGAGCTAAAAATTGTGCATCTAACATATCCATTCCTACAATAATAACAACAAGAACACTGAAACAATAAATATAGTAAATACTACTCACACGTTGAGATATTGTTGACTTAGCGAAGGAAGCTTGGGACGAGGGCGGGGAGGGTGTGCATTCCCCAGAACGGTCCTGAAATACGGACGTTGTGATGATAAATGATGATAAAGATGATAATTTTATGTTTTTGATGTTGTGAAGATACCATAGTGATGGTGATGACTTTGGTGGTGATTTGGTAATGATTATAATAATGGTTCTTCTGTCAACGATGACTTTGGTTGCCACGTAATGGTTATGATTGATAATGAAAGTGATAATTATGAAAATAGCGATGAAGACACTTGTAAATGTATATTTTCATATGCAACTCATGATTTGAATCAGAGAAACAGGCAAACGAGAGAACAGATATAAAACAATACACGGAACTAGAAACTTTTATGACAAGATAATGACAATCAAGAACCACACAGATGAAACGATCGATAACAAATGAAGTCACATGAATTATTTACTTTTCTAATTTTCGTACTGTCATTTCGAAGAGATAAAAGATTCAGGTTAGCGGTAGGAGGGTAACGAGCTTGTCAGGTCATTCAGTGTTAATGATACAGCCTAATATCGTAATTTCATACAAAAAAAGATCATGATTGCTAACAATGATGAAAATAGTGGTAAAATACTTACGAAAACAGTAGAAGTGTTATAATCAATTCCTTCATTTTATATTCTCTCACCTCAAAGCAAAAACAAATATGTATGTAAAATGAATCAATGAAAAATAATGAATAATACGATGCATACAAAAAAAAAATATATATATATTAATAGTGATAAGAATTTCGTCAAGAAGTTATAACGCGTGATGAAAGAGACAAACAAGAATTCTCCAATCCTTCCAAGTCACAGGTCAAGGACACACTGCCTCTTCGTTCCTCCGGTCAGCGACTCTTCCCTCACTCTGCTCCCCCCCCCCCTCCCCCACCATCGTGCACCCTTCGCCTTTCCTCTTCCTCATTTTTGATGCTCCACTTCCTCCTCCTCCTCTTCCTCTTTCCTTCTCCGTGGGTTTGGTATCACCTGACTTTCTCTCCTCCCTTCTCTCTAGTGTTCAGCAACCTACCCTCTCCTCCTCCCCCAACTCTCTTCCTTGTGGTGTTCAGCAGTCTCCCCTCTCCCTATCAGTATCCCTGTGGTGTTCAGTATGCCCCTGATCCCTTCTCCCGCCCCTGTAATGTTTAGCGATCTCCCCTCCCTATCCTCATCCTAACGATGTTCAGTACTTAATTTCCCCCCCCCCCTCTCTCTCTCTCTCTCTCTCTCTCTCTCTCTCTCTCTCTCTCTCTCTCTCTCTCTCTCTCTCTCTCTCTCACTCTCTCTCTCTCTCTCTCTCTCTCTCTCTCTCTCTTTTATTCAGCCTCCCCTCGCCCC
>NC_061843.1:12042313-12044813 GCF_019202785.1 Penaeus chinensis | reverse complement strand
CCTGCAACCTGCCTACTTCTCTCTCCCTTTCTCCATCCTCCTTTCTCCCTCATACCTGCAACCTGTCCCCTCCCCCCTTTTCCGCCCCCCTCATACCTGGTACCTGGCCCCTTCTCCCCCTCCCCCTATCCCGTCCTCCCTTATACTTGGAACCTGCCCCCTTCTCCCCCTCCCTTCCCGCTCCCCCGTCCTCCCTCATACCTGGAACCTGCTCCCTTCTCCCCCTCCCTTTCCCCTTCCTCGCCCTCCCTCATACCTGGTATCTGCCCTCTTCTCCCCCCCTACCCCCGACCCCCGTCTTGTACCCCCCACCTGCCGCCCAGTGAAAGGTCTTGCTGTCTGAAAGTAACCGAGGCGTGTCAGTATGTTTTCTCTGCAATCTCCACATCTAACGTTGCCCGTTTCTTGACTAAGGTATCCATTCTTTGATTTACGCGACGCCTTTGGAAGTAAAGTTTGCATGCAGGGCGCTATAAAAGATATTTATTCGAAACCCGAAAAACAAGTCCCATTGGTAATGATATGGCATTAAGTGAAAGTGAAATCGCGTAACTGACACTAGCAAAAACACATGTGTTTGTGTGTGGATCCATGCATGTGCGTTTTTTTATCTTTATTACACACACACACACAAACACACACACACACACACACACACACACACACACACACACATATACATGCATACACACACATTTAAACATATATGATACACACACATGCACACAAATTTGTGTGTTTGATTCTATAACGAAGATTCCACACATCAATTATGGCAAAACACTTTAATTTCCTCTTACTGCTTTATAAGAAACATAAATGGAGTAAAAATAGACTAATCAATGTAATTTCATTCTTATTACTATATGCATTTGCTAAGGATAGTTATGGATATGTAATAACAGTAGTGACTACACTGATGGTAATAATTATTTTTATTTAGTATATTAAATTTGCAAACTAGTCTTCATATTATATAACTTAGAAAGAACATAAGCATGTAGACATTTCTTTCAAACGCATGAAAGTGTTCAACACTTTCACCAAATGAGGGGGTGGGGGGCACTGGAGAGGAAGAGGGGACGGGGCAGCGGAAAGGTGGGGGTAAGGGGGAGAGAGGGCAAGAGAGAGCGAGGGCGGAGGGGGAGAAAAGAGGGAGGGAGGGAAAGGAGAGGGGAGGGGAGGGGGGCAATCTAGAGGACGTGGGAAGGGAGGGGAGAGGGGGAGTAGAGTGTGGAGGGGATTGCGGAACACTGAAGGGAGGGGAGGGAGGAGGAGGGGCGTAACGGAGAGGAGGAAAGGGGTTGGTGAACGACGAGCGAAGAAGCAGTGTGTCCTTGACCCGCGCCACGGAAGGACTGCAGATGGCGCATTGTTATTGAAGTCCTTCCTAGTCATAATAACATTGAAGGATCTGTGTCACCTTAGATCTACGTGAAGTTTTTTATATATTTTTAAAATCTTTTGATCATAATTATTGTGATTGTTATATACATGAAGAAGGCGAAAGAAGTGTGGTTTCAACTGTGTTTTTGTCCGATCAGTTGAGTTTATTTGAATATTATAAAGAAGAGAAGAGACATTTTATACGTGGACAATGGAAACAAATACTCCTCATATTACAACGATAATGGTATTAATTTGGTAAGTATTTTTTCTGTTTTTTCTCTCGATATTATTATTTAGCATAACTGGTATAGTGATATGGATTGTATTGATTTTACCACAATCCCATTTCTCTTCATAGCAATAGTTTACAGCATGATAAAAGTTACGCCAATGTTTACACCAGTCCAGTGAATTATTTACTTAACCCAACTCTAAAATTATCTTGTTATTCGAGTGTGATACATGAAGTACCTTGAAGATATCTATAGATAAAATGGGAAAGAGAAGGATGAATGACGTGAATACAGGGAAACAAAAGTACGATGGATTGACAAAGATGGGGCAGCTATGAAGAGGGTAGAGGCAGTTAGTCCCCGTGGCACGCTAGTGGAAATGGGAAATTTAACGGACAGGCAGTGAATTTTAAATAAGATCGTTTAACAAGGTCTTTAAAATGAGAGGCGGCCTGGAGAGTGGAAAAGGTGTATTGGTACCGATTTTTGTAAATACTAGGATAGGAATACATTCGATCACCTACAGCATGATGTTACGGAGAATAATAATGGAAAGTAGGCTGAGAGAAGATTATAATCGTTGAACACTTACATAGTTTTATGCCAGGAAAGAACACCTTGAGACTAACACTGTTGTGAGAGAAGTATAGAGGACAGAAAGAGTTAAATATTGCGTCTGTGGATTTAGAAAACGGGTTATGAGATACAAAGCTATTGGGTGAGGAAATCCGAAGTGGCGTAGAAGTGAGTGAGGATGGTGTAGGATTTGCTTGAGTCCGAAATGGCAAAGGAGTGAGCGAGGATGGTGCAGGATTTGCTTGAGAACAGCGTGGCAGCGGTAAAGTGCATCAGCTGTAGGTGCAGGCCAACAGCTTTAG
>NC_061843.1:12017313-12037313 GCF_019202785.1 Penaeus chinensis | reverse complement strand
CGCACATTTCATGATTAAGGTCATCCATTAAATTTCAATTTATCTTCGCTTTGACATATTTTCCTCTGTCCTCCCCCCCCCTCTCTCTCTCTCTCTCTCTCTCTCTCTCTCTCTCACTCCCTCCCTCTCCCTCCCCCCCTCTCTCTCTCTCTCTCGCTCTTTCTCTCTTTCTCTGTCTCTCTTATTATTGTTATTAGTAGTAGTAGTAGTAGTAGTTGTTGTAGTAGTAGTATTGGTATAATTTTTTTCATTACCTCATTTCCCCCCTTTTTAAAAAGTATCTCTCTTTCCCAGCGCGCACTACCCTTTCTCACGGATCGCAGGGGTCTTTCGGGTCGTAGATGAAGATTCCTGCCGATGTGTTCCTAGCTCCCGCCGATGTGCCGTTGAGATTATGGAGGAGTCGGTCACTAAGGCTCGGGTAAGACACGCCCCACGAGTGGTTTGTGGTTTAATCGTCGTCGTGTGCGGTTTGCACTAATCAGCAAATGGTTCTTACGTTATTCGCGCGTGGTTCGTTTGATTTTAGCTCTTTGGTAGTCTGTAGATCATTCACTGCTCAAAGACAGATAGGTTTACACAGTTCGTGAATGATCTTTAATGGTTTCCTGTTGTTTCTTACTTTGTTCTTCCATGTTCTTCCTTACTTGCATCTCTTAAATGATCTGAAGTAACGATGGCGCCACATGTTATACAAAATTTCTTTGATATTGGCCCTTGCTCCACAGCAAACGAATTAACAGAGAACTTATTATTGACGTAAACCCCGAGTTGTCTAGTTTTCTTATCCTGTGTAAACCTACCATGCTATTGTTTTTTTTCCTTACTCCCAATATAATGCCCTTATATCATTTTTTTAAATATAAAGTAAGACCTTTAAAGGCATTTGCGACGTGCAATGAAGCATATGAAGATAATGCATACAGAGTTTTGCAAGTCTTGCATAGAAATTTAATTATATAGATTGTCTAACGTATATGATAAAGTATTTTCTGTGTTCCTTGATCTAGGTCTTTTAGTTTCCATTGTAATGTGGACCTTTTTTTTCTTTTTTGTTTATGTATTTTTTCTTCCAACTTTTGTTCATCCTGCCCCCCCCCCTCCTTTTTACACTCTAGAACAGTCTGTCAGTTTTAAAATAATTATTATATTTTACATGAGTGTCAAACTTTTATTTTCTCTCCTTGCAGTGGTTTCCTTGCCCCTTCATGACGAAGTACTGCTGTAGGCGAGAGGAGGTTTTTGACCGGTCAGACGCTGAAGAAATAAAACATCAGAATATAAACTTGACAGAGAGTGGTGTCGGCAGGACTAACCCGTCTCATGTGAACGCCCCGAATGATAGAATATATAGTGAGAACAGTCACAGCAATTTCATACAGGTGGTTCCGCAATCTCTAGATAACCAACCGTTACCGGTTCCAAACGTTTCAGATGCTTCAGTAATGCCAGGCACGGCGAACTTTTCAAGTATTTCAAATGCTTCAGAAGTTTCAAGGGTATTGGTTGCTTCAAAAACTTTACCCTTGACGAAGACTTGGAGAGACAGCGACAGCCAAACGTGCACGTGTACGACCCACGACCAGTGCCTCGCTTGGTGGTCGGAGCTGGACGAGCCTCCCCAGATCAAGATGAAGACGAACCTACAGTGCGAGGTGCCAGGTCAGGTCACGTGCTGCTTCGGCCGTATTGTACCTCCTTATCATTATAAAGCACATGACCCGTCGTCCTCTGAAGACGCTGCTCGACACGCCTTCAAGACGTCCAGATGGCGGCCTTTCGCAACGATCTGGGGATTTAGGGATTTAAATGCGTAGGTGAAGATAGAATCCACGATGCGAGATATTTGACATATATTTCGTAGGAACTCAAGAACTTGGATATGAAAAGGATGAAAGAAGCAGTTTTGATAAAACCTATATTAATGGTCCATATGTTATGTATATGGATACTGTACCTTTTAATGATTGTTAATGTAATCTTTTAAGTTTTTGTTTTCTGAATTGTTATTGATACCAGTCAGTATCAAATAAAATACACATTTTCACAGTTTGTTTTTTTCCTGTGCTATAGAAGTTTTACATAAGAAATGTAAGGTACTTATTGGAGTGGTGGAAAAGGTTAATGTATGAAACTTTTAAATTCAGTTCATTTAGCATCAAGCTAGCCATTTACATGCAAGTAGGATACATATGAACAAAATGTGCATAAATTGTTATTCATCTCTCCCTCTCCCCCTTCTCTCCTTTCATCTTTCCCTCCCTTTCTCCCTTTCTATTCCTCTATTTATGGATGTGTGTGTATATATCCTATTGTATATTGTTAACCAAACACATGTCTGTTTCAAAAAGGCATTTCGCGGGTGGAAACGGATAAGAGATTCGTTCATACACGATGATGCGCTTGACGGGGTTAAAAGTTTCGTGTAAATTGCATCCTTATATACTTATATAGACCTTGGGTACGTCTAGTAGGCGACGCGTACACAGATAATGTAGAATATCAAGGAACATTTTTCACTGTGGATTCTGCCGTATGCTTTTTTAAGATCAATGTAATGCTAATGAGCACCCCTTGACTTTTTTTAATTAAATGTTCAACTAAGTAAAGAATGTTAAATGCGAAGGAACATGAGAGCATGATTCTTGTCTCGTAGATTTTGGACTATTAATGGAAAACATGCTTTATAAAGATAAAAGAAGACTTATAAATACTAGCATAAATTAAATGCATAATAAACATTTAAAACACAAAAAGACCATGTGAGTCAATGCTTGATGGTGGTGGTGGTGATTATGATGGTGATGATAGTAATAATGATAATAATCAAAATAATAGTAATAATAACGCTAGTAATAATAATAAGAGGACCAAAGTTGTGTGTTGCTAGCTGCAAGGCACAGCATGCAGCATCCACGACTCGTCTCCTAGTAAAACGGGATGCCATGCACGGCCAACACACGTAAGAGAGTTCTCCCTGGTCTAAGCTGGAATGAACCACAGGTGAGTGCACCATCCCCTCTCTTAAGCCTTGAACCAGGAAGCCATTTTGTGACCCCTCCAATATGGATAGCCCTCTGGCACAGCTCACCAGATGATTGGGACCTCAAGTCCCCCCCCCCCCCCCCCCCCATTGCGGCAAGGCGGCTTTTTTGGACAGTCTGTCAGGCTATCCATGGCTCCACTGGGAGGTAGAGGCTGATTACTCGACTGAGTTTAGTCCTTACCTCCGTGGTGACCAGTCACAGAAGTAACCTTCAGGCGACAAATGTAACTGCTCGCGCCTGGACAGGGTGCCAACCGCTGACCCCTCGGATGAGAGGCCGACACATTATCACTGAAAGCACATCCATAATTGAACAGTGTCTCTCTCCGTCTGTCTTTTGTTTATCTTTCTCTCCTCTATCTCACCCTCTCTCTCTCCACTCCCTCCCTTTCCATCCAACCCTCTCACTAATTGTAACCTTAATTTGGGCAGTGATAGTGGTTGAACGGCTTGTCTATTAAGGAAGAGTACTACACAGTCTTGGTTTAAGCACTCTTGATAATAAGAGAATGTTAATATTATAGCATGCTACTTTTGATATTCAAAATAATTACAATTAGCAATACCGATATAGAGAGAAAAATAAATAGATGTTTACAATTGTGAAATAGTGACCTTAACAATAAAAATATAACTCCCTTCTTCTTGGTAATAACAATAATATAAACAATTAAGAAAAGTATTGAGCTTCAGTTTGTTAGTTAAGATTTTAAAACTACAATACTGGAAGGAAACAAAAATATAAATTTCTTTTTTATCTAGAAAATTGTTTTTTCAGATACGTTCTTTAAACTGTTTATACTGTTGTTTTAATGCAAATAGAAGGAAACCATATTTTGTTGTTCAATTCACTGTTAATTGTAAACATAATTTTAAAATTCTCTAACGGTATTACTAGTAGTACGTTACTTTGAGCATAAAGAAGTGTTAGTTATATAACAGTAACATTATTATTCTGTCATATACTAACAAGAGTTAACTCCACACGGTATTTCGAGTTACACATTTCTCGTCCAAATTAATATTTATTTCTATTACTACTACTACTACAGTTACCTTTCCCCATATTTGTTGCAAATGAAATATCAACTGTGAACAATAAAACCCTATATCCCATATCTACATTCACCATAAGACATCAGTAGACAGAAATAACAAACAGTTGAGTTGCTTTTATATACTCACTCGTGAACGAGACTTTGACCAGCTCGGACCTCTCTCTTTTCAGACGCAGCAGCAATAGACCCAAGCCTTGTGCCACAGGAATTACCCTGGTGTCCGGGGTAATTTACGTAGAGTAAATCTGATTTTTTCAGCATTTTGTGCTTTGCCTGCACCTTCAGTGCATTGATTTTGCAGGTCACACGAGACTACAGTAGGCGTAGTCAGCACCCCACCTCAGACCCGCAGCTCTCTTCTACACCAGGGTAGCCCTTACGGGCTTTGACCCCTGGGTAGGGAGGCCCAGTAGTCTGGGGCGTCCTTTGGGCGCACTTTTTCTTTATTCTGAATTCTCTTCCTCTCTTCATGTGACTTCCCTGAGCCTACCGGAGTACCCTTGTGGGCTCCCGTATTCGCTTGGGGGGTGGGCATCGAATTACCGCCCTTCGCACTAGGCAAGTTCGGCGGTAAGGAGGTGTCTTCCACATAACTCGATCCCTCTTTGGTACTGGAGAACGCAACCAGGCTTCCACTGGGGGGGTAGAGGACGGAAACTGCCACACTCTTCTCTTAGCTATTGCTGTTAGGTTGATTAACAATAGTTAAGGGTTAACTGGTCCCTTCAGGACAACGGGCACGGGCCCAGGGGTCGGACTCGGTCCGATACCCAGCATGATTGATCCCGCGGCTAACAACCCTCCTCCTCCTCAAGGAGGGGGTACGACCCATGACTCGCCTACGACCAATACGACCTTGAACAACGGAACCCCTACTGCTGACAAACGTGAACGACGATTCTTTTCCATCCCTCCACAGAATGCAAGGTATCTGACTGTCAAATGCGTGAATGAAAATCAATCGCTTTTGAATGTGAGCCCCTTCATCATCAAGAAGGTCCTTGATGGTCAAGTGGACGGCGATTTTGATTTTGTCAAGAAATTGCGAGATGGTAGCCTCCTTGTAAAAGTGCTATTCAACTCCCAGATTAAGGACTTGCTTAAACTGACGCAGATTCATGATTTGAAGGTCAACGTAACTATCCCCATTGGCCCCAATACCTGCAAGGGAGTAATCTTTAGCAGGGATTTGAGGACAATGGAGGAGAGTGAAATTCTGGAAAATATGAAGGACCAAAGCGTAGTGGACGTGAACTGCATGACCAAGAAAGACGGGAATGTGCGAACAAAAACCGGATTGTGCTTTTTGACCTTTGCTTTGAGTAAAATTCCTGAGTATGTCACGGTTGGATATGAACGTGTCCAAGTGCGACCTTACATTCAAAAACCTATGCGCTGTAATAGATGCCAAAAATTTGGACACACCTCATTACGATGCAATGACAAAGATACTAGTAAATTTACTTGTGGTAAATGTGCTGGAGAACATGACACTGCTGTATGTACTGAGAAAACGCTCAAGTGTGCTAACTGTGGAGGTCCCCATCAATCTGGCTCTGCCGAGTGCAGCAGCTTGAAGAAGGAGACTGAAATATTAGCATACATGAGAGGACATGATGTTAGTTACCGTGAAGCCAAGAGGAAAGTTGAAGGCTTGACCAACAAACCCAATACTTCCTACGCCTCAGCAGCAACTAACAACACTTCCAGTGCAAACGGCATCAGTCAGGAACTTGCAGCTAAGGATAAAGAAATTGCTGAATTAAAGGAAACGGTCAAGGAATTAATGAGTCAAATCAAAGAATTGAAAGATACAATTCAACAAATTGCTGAATCAACCCAGCAAAAGCAGCAGCATCATAAGGAGGATGATACCAAAACACAGTCTGGATCGCACCTTCTCGTCCAGGCGGCTCCTGCTAGGACTTCGTCTGGTGTTTGGTCTGCTTCTCGAAGTAGATCATCTTCCACCGGGCGTCTCCCTGGCAGCGAGACGCAGGACATGGAGGCTACTGTCTCCAAAAATACCCATGGAAGGCCCCTGGGTAGCGAGGGAGAGGAGGACGAACCTCCCTCCCAGAAAAAGAAAATTAAAACTGGCGGACAAGGCACTTCCAAACCCCATAAAACGTAATCATCGCGTTAACCATTATACAATGGAACTGTCGAAGTATTAGATCTAAAGTAAACGACCTCAGATTATTAGCCTCGTCCTATGCTCCCGATATTATAGTCTTACAAGAAACACACTTAAACAACCTCGTCTGCGACGAGGTCGTATCACTCAGAAACTACCATTTGTGTCGGAAGGATCGTGAGGGTAGGGGTGGAGGCGGAGTCGCCATGTACATCCACCAAAGCCTCCCTTTTACAGAAGTGATTATTGATTCTACTTTGGAGGTTGTCGCATGCAAAGTAAAAATCAATAACACGTATCTGGCTACATGTTCGGTTTATTGTCCCCCTGATAAAGTGGTAATTTATGATGAGCTCTTTGCTCTTCAGGATAGTCTGCCACAAAATAAAGTAATTTTAGGTGATTTTAATGCTCATCATACATTATGGGGTTCCCTGCGGGCGGATGGTAGAGGTGAGCAAGTAGTTAAGCTGATTAACGACTCTGATTTAGTCCTTCTGAACGATGGTAGCCCAACACGGGTAGACGATAATACCGGGAATTTGAGCTTTATAGACTTATCACTGGTCTCGTCATCAGTAGCAGCCAAGTGCCTGTGGCACACCATTGACGACTCGTTGGGAAGCGATCATCTTCCTATTTTGATTAAATATTCATGCGACACAGCAAGAACGCCTTCAGCGCCTAAATTTAACGTAAAAAGAGCAGACTGGGTCGCCTTCACAAGGAGCGTCAAGCTCGAACTTGTTGGAGAAACCATTGATGATAAAGTAAACAATATTCAGAATTCGATTTTAGAAGCAGCTTTGCTATCCATTCCTAAAACTTCGACAGATAGCGTTAAGCATAGAGTTCCATGGTGGACACCAGATTGCCGCAGGGCGCTGTGCCGACGCAATAAGGCCTACAGGCTTTTCAAAAATAACATCAATAATGAGAACTTTTGCAACTACAAACTAGCAAGAGCTAGGGCTCGTAGAGTAATTAGACAAGCTAAAAGAGACTCCTGGCGTAGCTTTGTCTCTACAATCAATAGTAATACACTGGTCCACTGTCAAAAAAATTAATAAAAACAAAACATCCTGCAAAATTAAAAACATCATCCACGAGGGAACAAATTTCGATTCACCAAAAGACATTGCTAATGTACTCGCCAGGCAGTTCTCTTATACAAGCAGCTCAGCAAACTACCATCCTGCTTTCCTGCCCACCAAGGAAGCCGCTGAGCTGCAGCGTATTCACTTTGCCACAGGAGATGACTTTGATTATAATAAAGACCTAACAATGAATGAGCTTGTCCGAGCCCTAGAAGCCTGTAGAGGAACATCCCCGGGCCCCGATGAGATTCGATATGAGATGATGAAGCATCTTAATCATGATGACATGATTAAGTTGCTAGAAGTGTACAATGAAATTTGGAAAAGCCACACTTTTCCAAACTCATGGCACTTCGCCCACATCATTCCTGTATTGAAAGGAGGGGGTAATCCCAGAACTGCCATCTCCTACCGACCAATTGCGTTGACAAGTTGCTTATGCAAGGTCATGGAACGAATTGTTAATAGTAGGCTATTGCATTTTTTAAATAGCAGTAATTTACTAGTTGACGAGCAGTGCGGCTTCCGAAAGGGACGCCAAACTCTCGATCAACTAGTAAAGCTGGACAGTCATATTCAAGAGGCAATTGCCAAAAAAGATTTTTTGATTTCAGTATTTTTAGATATAGAAAAAGCCTACGACATGACATGGCGATATGGCCTACTCAGAAAACTTTATGCTTTCGGATTACGTGGAAACTTGCCTTGTTTTATTCAAAATTTCATTTCTGACAGAACGTTCTCTGTCAAACTTTTTGCCGACAATGTCACTTTTTCGGACATTTTTGTCCAGGCAAACGGGGTCCCACAAGGAAGTGTCTTGTCGCCAACATTATTTCTATGTATGATTAATGACATCCTACCAGCTCCCCCTCGAAATCTTAAATACTCACTGTACGCCGATGATTGTGCATTGTGGCATTCCAGCAACAATGCAGAGTTCTCGGCAAATCGTATCCAACTCGCATTGGATATGATTCATAACTGGGGCCTCCAGTGGGGTTTTAAGTTTTCCATTAGAAAGAGTATTGGGGTAATTTTTTCACATAGAAAGATACCAAATATCAGACTAACTTTAGATAACCACCCAATACCCATTCAAAATTCTGCTAGATTTCTTGGTCTACTCTTTGATTGTAGACTTAATAGGAAAGACCACATTGGTCAGTTAAAGAATAAATGTCAAAAAGCACTAAATTTATTAAAGTGCATTGCTGGTAATAAATGGGGAGCTGATAGGAAGTCTTTGCTAATGATATATAAAGCCCTGGTTAGGTCTAAAGTAGATTATGGGTCAATCGTGTATGATTCGGCATCGAAAACAAGTTTGAAAGGATTGGATGCTGTGCAGAATGCCTGTTTACGTGTGTGTCTTGGAGCCCTGAAGTGCACTCGGATCGAGCGTCTTGAGGTGGAGTCAGGAGTACCTCCCCTCCGACTCAGACGCGGCCAATTAGCCCTGACCTATGCCGCTAAGGTGGCTCGATACCCGAGCCATCCCAATGGCAATGGAGGCATTAGGCCCTTTGCCACAAGACTCCACGACCTCGTCGAGAAAGTCGGTATAGATCTCTCTACTATTGATACCCTGGTTCAGTCAAACATAGCGCCATGGGAAACACCCAATTTTTCCATCATGGAAGCTTGGCTTCCATCAGCTAAGGCCATGGCGCCGGAGGGTGAGGTACACCAGCGGTTTAGAGAGATCCTTATTAAGCATTTATCCTTTTTTCATATATATACCGACGGCTCCAAGACAAATGAGGGTGTGGGTGCGGGTGTATGGTCGACTGAATGTGAACTAAAGTTTAGACTGCCGAATCATACATCGATCTTTCTTGCTGAACTTTTTGCCATTGACAAAGCTATTGATTTTGCTCTATCGACGACCCACGATAGAATAGTTATTTTCTCCGATTCATTAAGTTCACTTAAAGCTATTAAATCCTTAGAAACCTTCGTAAGTTACACGGTGCCAATAAATCAATCAAGCTAATATGGGTACCAGGCCACTCTGGTATCCATGGCAATGAACAGGCTGACAAATTAGCCGGGTCAACTGACGATTTGGACATTACCACAATTCGTACAAATCTCAGGTGTTTTGTGTCTCTTATAAAAGCAAAAATACATCTCCTGTGGCAAAGTGAGTGGACCAACCTCCAACTCACAAACAAAATCAAGAACACAATAGACCCGTGGGACACCTCCCACAGAAGAGAAAGAAGAGAAGAGGTGGTGTTGGCACGCCTAAGAACAAACGCCACAAGACTCACCCACCTCACACCATACATCGAAAAAAGATTCCCTCCACAATGCCCCCATTGCACAAGCCATCTTACAATAGCCCATATCCTCATAACCTGCCATAAATTCAATAATAACAGACAAACCATAAAAAATTACTGCAGAATAAACAATATACCATTCACAACATCAAATCTATTATCCGATAATGAAAAAATAATAACTAAAGTAATTGCTTTTCTAAGGGAGACAAAACTTTATGACCTTATATAGATTGATAGAATAAATAGGATCCATTGGCTTAATAACCTTGGCCATGTGCCGCTGGTTGATAGCCAAGAAATTAAAAAAAAAAAAAAAAAAAAAAAAAAAAATTATATACTGACGTGCTTCTGAGGTCATTATAATTTTGGAAATAAAATTTATAAGAGACATTACAATTCGACTATTGTTAACTATTAACATTTGATCGATGTAGTAATATTTGCCTTAGCTGATGTTTTATTATATTTTTGGAAATTGAAGTTATAAAACACATTTCATTTCGACTTGTCATGTATGTGCATACTTATCAGTATGCACATATGCATACAAATGTGCAAATATATTTGTATATGTATGCATATATATATATATATATATATATATATATATATATATATATGCATATATGACATGTCATACTCAGCTCTGTATATCTCTCTCTTTCGCACTGTCTCTCTCCCCTTTCTCTGTCTCTCCTTTCTCTTTCTCTCTTATTTTCATTGTCTCTCTTATTCTCATTGTCTCTCCTTTCTCTCGTTCTTCTTTCCTTCTTTTTCTTCTTCCCTTCTTCCCTTCTCTCTCTCTTCCTCTCTTTCTCTCTCTCTCTATTCAGTCGTCAGTTCATATTTGTCTCTCTCTTTATATTTATTTTCCGTATATGTTCACTTTCCCTGCCTTCTTTCTTTTATCCATTCATGAGCTGCCTGTTACAATGAGCATATAGGAACAATTATACAACTACCCAAATAAATCAGGTAATTACATGCGAGGCATCTCGACTGTGAATAAAAAAGAAATAGGCCTCCATTGTGCTTCGCTGTTAGCAGTGTTTCCGAGTATTGTCAGAATCCAATCTTATGGTGAATATTTATAATTCCGTTGAGCTAAATATTATATAAGGTATATACAATGTATAAAACATTTTGTTTTCATGAAAATAATTAGCTTTATATATACGATCCTGTAGGCAACGATTTTTTTTTTTTTTTTTTTTTTTTTTTTTTTTGAGAGCGCGCAATGTTAACGCCTGGAATTGGTTAAGATGTGCAAGGATTTTTCAGTTTGTTTTAACTTGTAAAATGTATTTTCTTTAAGATATTTATCAAGATAGATATGAAATTTCTAAGAGAACAACTGACGGGCTCTAGGGACGAATCAGTGTCACGCAGGCACAGACGCAAGGATGCCGAGCCATTTCTCAGTCAGATGATAGGCTCCGCCTCTCCAAACGATGTCGTCATGAACTCGAGACAATAATATAAACAATTAAGAAAAATATTGAGCTTCTGTTTCTTAGTTAAGATTTTAAAACTACAATACTGGAAGGAAACAAAAGTATAAATTTCTTTTTTATCTAGAAATTGTTTTTTTGAGATACGTTCTTTAAACTGTTTATACTGTTGTTTTAATACAAATAGAAGGAAACCATATTTTGTTGTTCAATTCACTGTTAATTGTAAACATAATTTTAAAATTCTCTAACGGTATTACTAGTAGTACGTTACTTTGAGCATACAAAAGTGTTAGTTATATAACAGTAACATTATTATTCTGTCATTTACTAACAAGAGTTAACTCCATACGGTATTTCGAGTTACACATTTCTCGTCCAAATTAATATTTATTTGTATTACTACTATTACTACAGTTACCTTTCCCCACATTTGTTTATAATGAAATATCAACTGTAAACAATAAAACCCTATATCCCATATCCACATTCACCAAAAGACATCAGTAGACAGAAATAAGTAACAGTTGATCGGTTGTGGTAAAACAAGCACACGCACTTGCTGTTATATTTTTGGAAATTATATTCGTCAAATATATTATATATCGACTATTGTTATCAATTGCCAGGTGATCGATATAGTAATAATTGCCTTAGCTGATGTTGAATTATATTTTTGGAAATTGAATTTACGAAACGCATTACATTCCGACTTGTTATTTATGTGGATACTTATCAGTATGCACATATGCATATTTATATATATGCATACAAATGTGCAAATATATGTGTATATGTATGCATATATATATATCTATATATCTTTGCATATATGACATGTCATACTCTTCTCTGTATCTTTCTCTCTTTCTTACTGTCTCTCTCCCCTTTCTCTGTCTCTCTCTCCTTTCTCTCTCTCTCTTATTTTCGTTGTCTCTCTTATTCTCATTGTCTCTCCTTTCTCTCGTTCTTCTTCCCTTCCTTTTCTCCTTCCCTTCTTTCCTTCTCTCTCTCTTCCTCTCTTTCTTTCTCTCTCTCTATTCAGTCGTCAGTTCATATTTGTCCCTCTCTTTATTTTTATTTTCCGTATATGTTCACTTTCCCCTGCCTTCTTTATTTTATCCATTCATGAGCTGCCTGTTACAATGAGCATATATGAACAATTATACAACTACCCAAATAAATCAGGTAATTACATGCAAGGCATCTCGACTGTGGATAAAAAAGAAATATGCCTCCATTGTGCCTCGCTGTTAGCAGTGTTTCCGAGTAATGTCAGAATCCAATCATATGTTCATTACTAGAGGTTAAAGACCTACTATCAAAACAGTATTCACAGATAATCTAAATTTATAATTTCGTTGAGCTAAATATTATATAAGGTATACACAATATATAAAACATTTTGTATTCATGAAAATAATTTGCTTTATATATACGATCCTGTAGGCAACGATTTTTTTTTTTTTTTTTTTTTTTTGAGAGCGCGCAATGTTAACGCCTGGAATTGGTTAAGATGTGCAAGGACGGGCTCTAGGGACGAATCAGTGTCACGCAGGCACAGACGCAAGGATGCCGAGCCATTTCTCAGTCAGATGATAGGCTCCGCCTCTTCAAACGATGACGTCAGGAACTCGAGACGTCCGGCACTAAATCCCGGACGAGAAGCGACGGGCTATTTGCAAGTAAGGAGATGACAGCTTTTGAGTCCGCGGTGGAAGATGATCAGACCTTGTATTCTATGGATCTTGATAATGAGAGAATGTTAATATTATAGCATGCTACTTTTTATATTTAAAATAATTACAATTAGCAATACCGATATAGAGAGAAAAATAAATAGATGTTTGCAATTGATATAGTAACCTTAACAATAAAAATTTAACTCCCTTCTTCTTGTTATAACAATAATATAAACAATTAAGAAAAATATTGAGCTTCTGTTTCTTAGTTAAGGTTTTACAACTACAATACTGGAAGGAAACAAAAATATAAATTTGTTTTTTATCCAGAAATTGTGTTTTTTTAGATACGTTGTTTAAACTGTTTATACTGTTGTTTTATTACAAATAGAAGGAAACCATAATTTGTTGCTCAATTCACGGTTAATTGTAAACATAATTTAAATAATTATCTTACTTTGAGCATAAAGTGTTACTTATAGAACAATAACATTATTATTCTGTCCTTTACTAACAAGAGTTAACTCCAGACGGTATTTCGAGTTACACATTTCTCGTCGAAATTAATATTTATTTATTGTATTACTACTACTACTACAGGTTTTCCCCACATTTGTTGCTAATCAAATATCAGCTATGAACACTAAAACCCTATATCCCCTATCCACATTCACCATAAGACATCAGTAGACAAAAATAATTCACAGTTGATCGATAGATAACCAGTGGTCCTTTTTCCCTAGTGTCACACTATATTTTTGGAAATATAATTTATATAACATATTACAAGTCTCACTTTTATTTTCAGTTATTTAATTTATAACAAGACAAACGAAGAGATAACAGATAGTCACGAAGCGCCAGTGAGGCCGGGCGATCGTGAATTACTTCTAAGCAGAAGTTTGGCGGCAAGACTATCTGTTATCTCTTCGTTTGTCTTGCAAAACGGTGTTAGATTAAATAAGTGAAAATAAAACATCCGGCAGTATTATTGGAAATGAAGAATCTGAATCTTTGCCATTCGATAGAACGTAACATTCTAAGACACTTTATTTCTATAGAATTTCCTTTGCAAACTAAGAATAAGGGTAGTAGAGAGGATGTAAATCTAAAAAATTCCTGGACACGTACCGGGAGAAAATGACGTCAAATCGAGGAAGCGACGAAACAATCGGACCAAATTATAGCGGATGACGTAAGCGAGGGAAATCAAAGGAGCCAATGGGAATTGCACTTGGTCATGACGTGACAATAGAGATTAGAGACCAGTCTTTAGAGCCAATAAGTTATGCAATAGATAATTACGTGACAATCAAAGCTAAACTCAAGGGAAGTCAGTTGAATTTCAAATCAGTTCTGTCATGGTTAGGCTGTGTTTAACGTGCTCCTTCGCCCTTAACCCCTAGACAGTCTGGAGCCACTATTTTGCCACGCCGAGTTACTGCCATGTCGGTCCGCTGCCAGGTGGCAATAAAGTGCTTTTGATACACAAGACTGTAGATCTGTACAGTTATGTATATATATACTTATACATATGGAAAATATCATGGAAAATAACATAAGAGATAGATTGTTAATGTTCGCACTTTTTGCCAACACTGACGACGAGGATTCTGACGACTTAATGACGATTTATTGATCAAAGCAAGAAATTATCGGTGTGAGATCCAGATATTTGCTCAGGCTCCATCATGCCGCAACATATGAGATGAAGATTTTGCAGACCAGGCGGGGGATGGAGGGGGAGGCAGCTCTCCTGAAAGGGGTTAGGGGGCCAAGCCCTCTATTTTCTAAGAATATGCTTCGCAATAACAAATTGATGAAACTTTTACTTCTATCACCGCTTACGTTCCCTGATTCTTATCATGTATATACAAATATATATTTATATATATATATGTGTGTGTGTGTGTGTGCGTGCGTGTGTGTGTGTAAGTGTGTGTGTATGTGTGCGTGTGTGTGTGTGTGTTTATGCAAATATATTTAAGAGCTGTTGATATCTCATGACCATATCATGACCATGTATTTTCGTTCTTTCATAATCCACTGATGTGTATTTGTTTCTATTTCTATCTAGTGTGAATTTCCATGATGAGTAATATTGTTAATGAGAGAGGTTCAGGCGCTCGACACAAGTCCTGACGCTGTACAAAGACTTGTAGAATAAGAAATGAAAACCGCTGCAGAAAATGCTGAAAGCGAAGAGCGGGCTGCGGAACGTGAAGCTAAGAAATTAAAGATAGAGTTAGCAGCTGCTGAAAGGCAAAGAACAAACGAACTTTCTGTTGCTAAAGTTATGCGTCGATTCAAACGATACACACAATTCGAGTAGTATTTCCGATTCGTACTTACAGCGGTTTGAAAGGTTACCAGATTTGCATAATTGGCAAGAATGCGATTATTATATCTGTTTAGGATACTTATAGAGAGGTTACGCACTTCAGACGTATGTGTCTTTGCCTGACGAGATCGTTAAAGAATACAGTAAAGTTAAAGAGGCTTTGTTAAGGGCATATTCGATGCTGATATGTATAGACGTAAATTCCAAGTTAAAGATTATTAAAAACTCTATACGAGAGGAAGAATGTGATTGAAAAAGGGTACTCTTGGGTGTGCGACAGCCAAGAATAGAAATCTAATAGACCGTAAGAAATTATATACAAATAGATAAATATATTACACACACACACACACATATATATATGTGTGTGTGTGTGTGTGCGTGTGTGTGTGTGTGTGCGTGTGTGTGTGTGTGTGTGTGTGTGTGTGTGTGTGTGTACACATATGTACATGTGTGTGAGAGAGTAAAGAAATCAATATTTCAAAGCATGATACGGCGTTACGATACAGATATAGCTTAATAGAAATTGCCATCACACAAGAATGAACTACAAATATGTACAGATTAATAGACCAGTGTCCAGAAAACTGAATATTAGAGTATACGCATATTTCTATGACTAAATGTGCATTAGTTAAGTAATGTCATATATTGAAAATGTAAACACATTTATTGCTATGATGAACAGGTTAACACTCTGAAGACTAGCGATGTAAAAATCTATGCAGACTTGCCTAGATAAAGAGGAGTAAGAAAAAAATAAAGGTGTTAAATTACGATTATGTATTTTTATCAATTTTGTAAACAGATTTCGAGTGGCAGACGAAGAATACAGATGTGGCCCATTAGATCCGCAGCAAATATTCATATTGTTACCTATGAAAAGACAGTCATGCATAGTTAAAAAAGTTTTGATCACGTTTCTTTTTTGTCTACATTATCATTGCATGAAATAATGTTTGGTATAAAACTACTATAACATTGCTGATTTATGATGGTGTAGATCATAGCTGTCGAATGCCGTGATTTATCAAATCATTACTAAAAATGTAGTTACATTCTTTTTTAATATCCTGTATTTTGAAGGTATGTACTTCACAAACGTACAGAAATGAAGTATACAACTTATAATCTCTGAACATTTAGCAATAAAAAAACTGACTGGATGCGAACAGTGACAAAAACTATGTTAACAGAGTATTTTTTCAAATTAAGTTTTATTCTTAAGAGTCAATCGGACAATTAGCCGTGTTAAAACATACAAAAGGGGAGGGGGGGGGGTGCAGCCCAGCCACTCTCTTTCAGTTCCATTCTTTCCTAACTTTATTGTTTACACCTATTCCTTCGGGACCCTGCTGTATTTCCTTTGCGGGGCAGAAGTCCTTACCCGGCAGAGAGAACGTTCTGCGGCCAGAATCCCCAGCGAAAAAAGGGCAATGAGGCCGAGCAAGAGGAAGGGCGTGAGCACCGTCTTCAGCTCGATGGGCGCCGCTTCAAGGGCACTGCAGTCGGTGGCGGAGTAGCTCATCTCCATCCACCATTTCCTGAGGAGACCCGAGGAGACGATGTCGAGGATCCTGTCGAGGAAGAGATGGGATTGATAAATGTGAATGCAATTTTGTCTTAATCGTATTAATAATGATAAAATAAATAACAGTAATAATCATCATAATCTTACTAGGACATCAGGACATCAACAAGCAAGGAGCACCGTACAGTTTGTTCATGAGAGGAACAAGAGGCGAGTCCTTTGGGAAGGCGAAGGAGGTGTATGTCAAGAAGTAACGTGCCGGGAGCATGAACAAACGACAGTCATGTCCGTAGTTTATGTCGAAGAAGAGTTCCCACACCATCAAGGCATATTCATCCTCCCGGACACGTTCCATTCCTGCCGTCGTTGTAGGACTCAGGTCTTCCTCCTCTATGTTGCGCCATACCTCCTGGAGCAGCGGGTTGCTCGAGTCCTGAAGGAACGGGTACAACGGTTTCACTTATTTGTTTTTCTTTTATTTGGTGTGCAAATATCTGGTCACTTGGCCAATTCTATGAGAAAATATAATAAAGTTCAACACCGAAAACGTAATGCGAAGAGTTCCAAGCATAATGCACAACTAACCCTGAAATCGGCCGTGTTTGCGGTGCCCTTGACGAAGCCGAATGTGATTGCCGGGTCGTTGTGGACATCCCGCAGGTCATTCAGGGCCGGAAGCGAAGGGCCGACGGTGAGAGCTGAGACCATGTTGCTGGTGTAGTATGCAAGAGAAATTGCTTGTAGCAACAGGGCTGTCAACATCACTGTTCTCCCCGCTACTGTCTGAAACCCTAGAGTTGTACCTGAGGAAATGAGAGAGAATGGAACGAGTCAAAACACAAAGCAAGCGAAGCCTCGAAACCCCCCAACACTGGAAGCGCAGCTACATTTCAATCCAATATCCAATATCCATGTATGCATATTGAGAGAGCACATAAACGACATAACTACCCAACAACCCCACTGACAACTTTGAAAACAACGCCACCTTGGCCAAACAGAAAGCCGACGACGGTGAAAAACGATTCCGAGAGATGGACTTCGCGTTCGTTCTTGGACCACCGAGAGACAACATACAACGCCGCACCCGAAACCAGAGCTACGGTCACGATCATCCCCCAGACGCCTCGCTCGAATTGCTTCGTGTAAACAGTCCATATGTAATCCTCGTTGGACGGTCGTCTCATTGCTATTCCATAACTGAAAAACATTCATATGCTGTCGTTCCGATGATTAAAGTTTGTGGCTTGTTCTGTTCTTATCATTTTTAAAATCTTTATAACGGGCGCGTTAAGAAGAGGTAAATCTGTAAATTTCAATCAGAGTCAAATTGATTAAATGATTGGAAAAAGAGAAATACATAACTAGAAAAAATATTAATATATCTATAGGACCCAAAGTGATCTGAGGACGTAAGCCGAAAAAATCCAGTGTGTTTGCATTATATTTGAGTAAAAAGAAAAAAAGCATTGTGGGAGAAACCACTGAGAAACAATGAAAGCAAGAACTATGTATGTATTTATGTGTGTACACACACACACACACACACACACACACACACACATATATATACATACATATATATATACATATATATATATATTTACATATACATATACATCGTGAGAGGGGCCATTTTCATATCATTTCGCCCAGGCAGGGCATAGTCAGTAATGCCAAAGTCGACATCGACTGATGGTGGCCGTCTATATATGTGTGTGTGTGTGTTTATATGTATATGTATCATCTATATGATATACATATCATATGTATATATATGTATATATATACATATAGTACATACACACACATATTATATGTATATATGTATGTATATATATGTATATATATTTATATAAACATATATAAATATGCATATATATGTATATATATATGTATATATTATGCATAAATATGTTAGTACATATATAAGAGAAAAATAAACTCCCAAGATTCTCCAAGAATCATTAAGAATGCTTCGTACATTCCTTTCCTTTCCCATACAGTATTCATCTATAAACCTCGTAAAGCATAATCCTTCCACCATCAACATAACTCGACCAAGACCCTGAGACCTCGATGCCACGACGCTGAAGAGGAACTCGGCGACGGCGCTGCGCTCGAGGGTAATCGCCAGCGGAGCCACAGCGACATCGGCGGTCCCGTCAGATACCTCTCTGATCATGCCCGTCCACTCGTTGCCCACTTTGGCTCCCCATTGGCCATCTCGCACTCGCCGGCACGTGGACCTTGGGCGGGGAGGAGTGGTGTGATGATGTGGGATTGGTGATAAGTATGATGGCTATAGTGGTATATGAAGACTATCGGATTACCATTGGTAACTGTGATGTTCCTGTATGTGTTAATAGAAGTGTTAGCGAAATTGATTCTTTAATGATGACAGTTATTGTTGTAATTGCTTACCACTATGATAATGACATCCGGAATATAAAAAAAAAACAGGTTCTTACTCTTAAATCAGACTAGCACAGTCGCTTCCTTACGTGAAATTCGTCCTCTCTCTGATAGCGTCGAAAACCTTTCCCAGCAAACCTTTCACACGAACCGTTCCGTCGGGACGGTGCTTCAGGATGATCAGCGGCTCGTACTAAGCAGGGGGAGGGAAGGGAATAAGAACGGGACATATCTCAAGAGGTTCGCACTAAACAGAGGGAGGGAAGAAGATTATTGTAGGGGATGTTTCAAGATCAGGGGTTCGTACTAGGCAAGGGAATGGAAGAAGTACAGTGTGGGGGATGTCTCAAGATCAGCTGTTCGTACTAGGAGGGGGAGGGAAGAAGATTGATGGAGGGGATTCTCAAGTTCAGCAAGTGGCAGGGAGAGAGAAGATGAATGTATAAATCTCAAGATCAGTGAGAGGGTAAGGATCAGTGGATCGTACAAGGAGAAGGGAGGGGTAGGGAGATAAATGAACAAGTCTTGAAAACAGTAGCTCATATAAATAGAGGGAAAGGCAAGGAGGTAAATACGGAAGAGGTTTTAAGAAGAGCGGCTCGTATAAGCATCAGGCGAAGGGAGATGAATGTATGACTTGTTTCAGGTCAGCGACTTTATACTAAGGGGAAGAGAGAAATGTGGATGTTTGTGTTTGACGTGTTTCAGACATGTTAATGCTGCGATTATTGATGTACGGTGTATGTGTAGCCGATTTGTACTATAATGCGATTCTGACTGCTTGTTGTGATAAATGTAATGGTATAAAGGTTTATTTAAGCTATCAACTTATTATATTCATTTCTTTTGTTTTATGTTGCCATAGATAGAAGGAACATCACTGCAACATTTAACTGTAATCTGCTAAATTACTAAACTCAGTTAAATGTTGCAGGATGTCAAATATTCACT
>NC_061843.1:12002313-12009813 GCF_019202785.1 Penaeus chinensis | reverse complement strand
ACTAAAGTTTTAATTCTAGCAACAATACTAATTACGAAGTTAAGAATCAAACAGAAACTTGAATTCAAAACGCATAATTTCGTTATTCACGATCAAAGAATGATATCCAGTATCCCCAAACTCAACTACGTGCATTCATAAAACCCCGCCAGATAATCGTTTGTTAAAGCCATTTATTATTCCATTCATTCATCCTTAGCACGATAACAATGTCCAATGCTCCTCGCCTATTTCCTTGTCACTTCGGGTCTCCCTGGATAGCATGAAAGGAACCTGGGCGTCTAGTTAATAATGTACCGCCCGTCTTTCAAAGGTACGCTCAATAAAAGTTGATTTATAAGCACTCCACGTGAAGGAAGTATGATGAAAATAAGAAATAAAACACGGTTCTCATCACTGTAATTCAACAGTATTGTACCTGGAAGTTATAGTTTATTTGCTATAATCATTTGTCAACCAATGCACAGTGTGTGGAGAGTATTCAAAAGTTTTCGAGTTTGTAAACACTTGGTGAAGAGAAATAGCGAGACAAAATGATGTTATGTACACTATGTTTATCATCTCATTAATGCATTCTCATAAATTCATAATTGATTTGGATAGAAGAATGTGAAGTGGACTTCATTTCCCTTCTTTCTTTGAGAGAAGGGAAACAGACATTTGGAATTATCACTATCATCATTATCATTATCATTATCATTGTCATTATCCTTATCTTCATCATCATCACCATTATCATTATTATTATCATCCTCATCCTCATCCTCGCCAATATCATTATCATTATCATCTTCATCATCATCACCATTATCATCATCATCATTACCATTATCATCACCATCATCATTATCATTATCATTATCATCATCATCATCACCATTGTCATTATCATCATTATCATTATCATCATCATCACCATTATCATTATCATTATCATCATCACCATCATCAGCATCAATATCATTATCATCATCATCATCACCATTATCATCATCATCATCACCATTATCATTATCATCATCATCATCACCATTATCATTCTTACTATCATTATCATCATCACCATTATCATCATCATCATCACCATTATCATTATCATCATCATCATTACCATTATCATTCTCACTATCATTATCATCATCATCACCATGGTAAAATGAGAAAACGAGGGAAGGACATCTCGGGTATATGTTTATGCTTAAATGTTGTACAAATGCATATTGCTCACTCTTGTCTTTTTTTCTTTTTTTTTAACATAATCAAAGTATCCAGTTCCTTTGAAATGAATTAGGGATAACAGCAATTTGCAAGAGTTTTTTGTATGGGTCATTCAAATTCCCCTACTTAATATTGAGGGTCCTAAGAGGATAGGTAAGCCATTTGCACATCTTTCTTATTAGTTTTTATGACACCAAGAAAACACAAGAGAACTTACACTAGTATATAAGGTATGAAAAGCTGTGTACTAAGTTTATGTTCATTCAGGTATGGGCGAATTTAGATAAAACATAGTGTATTTTCGAAAGTGTTTATTTCAAAGATTCCAGATCTATAAAAAAAAAAGAAACACGACTAAAATAACTTAAGGAAGTCTACGAGGATTTTGTTATACAACAGTTCACATACAAAAGAACAGAATATCATTGTCAGTCACACCATTTTTAAGAATCACGTGTTAAACAGTATATCTTCTCGTGACGAAAAAAGTTAACCTCTTCAGATACTTTGAGCAACACAAATATGTATGTGCGTGTGTATGTGTGTGTGTGTGTGTGTGTGTGTGTGTGTGTGTGTGTGTGTGTGTGTGTGTGTGTGTGTGTGTGTGTGTGTGTGTGCGCGCGCGTGTGTGTGTGTGAATGAGTGTCTGTGTTTATTTATCATTCTAATTTTACTTGTTTTGTTGTACACTTTTCAGGCGAACTGTATTCGATTTCAACGTAAAACCACAGATAATCACACCTTCCCCCCCATTTCAAAGGACTCTCGTAGAACCAGGAAATGAAAATCTTCTCAAGGAAATACATCAGGGAAGCATCCTTTATCAGTTTCCTACTCATTCCAAGATCTAAAAAAAATACATTCGATGGATCTTGGGTCTTCTTAAGGAATGGTCTTAGTGATAGTTAGGTTCTTAATCACAACGTCTGCTAATATGATGGACTGATAATCCCATGTGGTAAACTTGAAGAGTACTGGCATTCAGCTGGTCACTTAGTCCCCAACCATACCGTCGTTAACAGTCCCATAGTTGTTGGAGGCCATCTGTGCACGATGGGCCTTCATTTCATCTTGTTCTTTTCTCTTGAAGAAACCAGCCTGTAGGAGACAGAATCAGTGAGGAATTGTGTCTACATATGTTCGTACATTTGCGACACTTGTAGATAAAGTATATTTGAGAATCGCAGCAGTACCTAATGGACAATTTTATGTTTACTTAGTACAATACAACGATTACCATACCCTCACCTATTATGTTTCTTTTCTACACGTGTTTTTAATGCATTACCTCATTTCTTTACGTAAAGTACACATTATCTGCCTCTTAAACCGTATCAACCGTACTGCCCACGTTATATAATACTACAATCTGGACGGTTTGCAATATTCCACTTACCTTATAGAGGCCGTAGGCGAGGAGACAGAGGAGCAGGAGGCCACCCAGTACAGCCAGCAAGATGACCCACCAAGGGACGCCCCTCCCAGGTAGACTGTCCGGCTGCACTTGCGTCATCACCACGAATTCCGTTTTTCTGAAGAATTGGGAAGAGGTTATTGTCTGATCTCTTCGTGGTGGCATTCCTCAGTTATAATAAAATAAATGATTGTTATTCTAAAAAGCGCTTAATATGCTTTTTAGAGTTTAGAAATGTCTAAACTCTGTGTAGGTATGTTTTACAGTAGGTTTAACTTATTCAGAAGGGAAACGTCGGATATAATAATAACATTAACAGATCAACAAAAATATCGAATTTCAGTTTTATATTAAGTATTATGTAACAATTCAAAAAATCACAATATATATATATATATATATATATATAAAGAGAGAGAGAGAGATAGAACATACTTGTCTCCAACAAAGCTTAACTGAGGATTTAGTGACGAAATCCTTGCCCTTGCGTAACTCTTCACAACGGCTCCTCCCTTTGCCGAGATGTGGCCAGCTGCAGAGAAAGACAAGATATTAAATAAATAAGGTTGTCCCGTATTCAATTGCATGTAGAGAACATGTCCGAAGAGGAGCATGCTTACAGAGGTCAGTTTCTTGACGTTCTAACTTGGCCCCAAATGAGACCAGTGCTCCTTTGCAGGCGAGTTGTAGGGAAGGGCCTGCCTAGGCACAAACCTGGGACTTTTAGCAGTAAAGACGACTCCACAAAGTTCCCTGGGCATTTCATAAATTTGTAGCCTAACATAGTTCCTTAAATATCTATGACGATTTTAAAAAATGTAAGTCCTCTAAAACAAAGGAACGCCCATGACACTTACCTAGGACGGTGAGGTTGAGGGACAAGTTAATAGTGAGATCGGCGAAACTAGTCCAGGCCGGCCATGACTTGATTAGACACGAGAGTCTAGCACAACTCACCAGAGGATTCGAACAGTTCAAACTGACTGGTAGAAGTGAAGATTCTTTGCTTTGCATGCTGTGGAAAGATATCCGATATTCAACTTTTCAGCATACTCTGATGATAGACAAAACACAACACAGAACACCTTCGAAATACTGGATTTCATCCTCAAATCTGACCTGAAGATGAAATGAATTCTGAAGCTACTGTCTCCTCTTTCAGTCAACCCATTTTGCGTGGATGTTGTTTTCTGTGATTAATATGTTCTGCTATGCTTACTTTACTATGTCATCATATTTCACTGATCTTTATAATCTTCTGTAAATAGATGGCAAACAAATAATTGTGATCTCACACGGACTTATATCTATTCATTTACATTAGCTTATAAAACTTAATAATAAATATAAACACGAAAAGAATGAGTAAGGAAGAGAACCAGAACGATCCTCATTATGTGCCTTCGGATTCCCTTACCTAGAGGTTTTCTGGTATTCATTTATTGAAGATAGGGTACTGCTGTTTGTTAAGACAAAAGAGATTCCCATATCTTCCCCATCGAGTTCCTCATCGGGTACGTATGTGGCACCTACCATATTGCACTGGAACCTCTGATTCTGGAAGTTTGTCTGTAACGCAGAGGTAAAATTCTTATTCGCCTGGATTTGTGAATAATATTAATGGACTGTGGGCAATACTGTTCATAATAACCGACATGAATGTTCACTATTGTCCTGACATTTCTCAAATGAAGTTCTCAAGAAATTCACTGTCTCTTATAATGATTTTGTAATAAGGTGTGGCACCTTGTATAGCCTTGGAATTGGGCCTATGATTAGTCTCTACACACACCGTGAGGAACTACAAGCTACCTCATGAGCATGGATGTTGAGGAATGTGTCAGACCTCCCCCGGGTTGTAAAGTTC
Organism: Penaeus chinensis; assembly: GCF_019202785.1. NCBI lineage: Eukaryota > Metazoa > Arthropoda > Malacostraca > Decapoda > Penaeidae > Penaeus > Penaeus chinensis. Next base: position 12,005,314 of record NC_061843.1, on the reverse strand, counting down.
ACTGGAATATCCACAATAAGCTCCACTTCGCTAAGGGGAGTAGGTCCTTTCTTCACCAACTGCAATAAAAATTATGCATTATACATGACGCTAAACATGCATATGGAAACAAGCTTAATATCATCATCATATTACGTATATTTAATTTTGCTGAACTGCCTTGGTTTTTCTCTCTAAACAAAGTGGTGCATACAGGTCTTAATCATTGTCACATCATCGCATTTAATAACTGCACAATCATGCAATCACTGATCCTCACCGAAAAGTAATGCAGAAACCTTGGTGTTATGGTCGTGTTGATTTTGTTCTCCTCAAGACGCTGGTACAAAATCTGTTCTTCTTTGGAATACCTGTAACGGATTAGTCATATTAATTACATATTTATTTGTGTGTGTGATGAATATTTGTGCATATATAGCCCTACTGTAATGACGTTTATCTCAACGACATTGAGATTCTGCAATTCTGAAAGAAAGATTTTACAAATGGAGAAACTAATGACAAATCATTAAGTCTCATTATCAGTGAAACCCATACCCATGAAGCTTCAGAGACGCTTGGGCGCCCATGTGTAGGGCAAAAGCGGCGGCATTATCCTGAGGGCGTGCTTCCGTGCCTTCGCCTGCCACTTCCACTCTGATGGCGCTACTGGTGGCCCTGTCGTCCAGCTCGTTGATGTCTATGGTGACTTTTATCTCATCCTGAAGTGTTTGAGAAAAATGCTTTTATCTTAAGCACAACGCAAGTGTGATGACGTGTGATGTACAGTCTGGTTCTCAAATTCAAGTGAAAGTTTCATAGTGAGGCGTACTGATAGTTCCAGATCCAGAGGTGAAATTCTTATTGGTCATGATACTGGCTTTCATTTCTGGATAAACTTGTCAACGAATAGATTAGATAATAGCAGGGAAATGCGTGATTATGCAGAAAGTTCTTTAGCTTTACTGCTTCTTCCGCAAAGTGATAACGCAGTGAGTGAAATTTGTTATGTTTGCAATTTGTCCAAGGGAAACCTACCCCTAGTCAAATATATGCTCTGAATAGTACATTGAGATACTTTCATTGTGTATATAACAAGGTCGAACATGCATCTGAAGCCAGGATTTATTTTACAGAAGTAATGGACAATCATAAATAAATCACCATTAGAAAAAGAGTTGTTGAATATAACGATCCACATCTTTATGAAAAAATTTCCATGGACAGAAGTTGAAATAATTGAATTTTTACTCATTTGTTACAGCCGCCCACGTACCTTCTCATCTGGCATAATTGGGTTCCTGAGATGACATGCAAGGAAGGTCCTGTTGTCTGCATTAGGGAAGTTACAACTGTGTGTGTTGGGAAGCATGAGGGCGAGGGGAGAATCCACGCTGACTGTAACGTTGGGCAGGAAAACAGGTTCTCCGGTGTTGAATACGCTCACCGTAATGGAAGGTTTGTCTTCACTACCAATCACAAAAGCCGTCCTGGGGAGTAGACATTTTATGGGACGATGTTGGAGGTACAAGTAAGCTGATTCGGTTAATGAAGCAACGGTTGAATTTTAAACACCTGTCTCTCTCAGTAATGTGAAGTTGTCATATATATTTAGCAAAGTACTTGAGAGGTCGGTTAGTCTGACAAACTAATGAAAAGGTGACTCACTCTTGGTTGGATAATGTGGTTTCAACTCGCAAATCCACACGGCAGGTCTCGTCGCCGTCTTTCTCACAGCCTGTAATTATACCAACGTGTTCCGTTGCGCTGACAGGTAGACCGGGATCCGTTATTGGTAGTGCTGAAAGAACGAATTAAAAAATTAGAAAAAAAATCAGAAACTACAATGAATTGACAAAGAAAATGCCAAACCAAGACCGTCAAACAAAAATATTTCGACTAAATCGTACTGCAAACAAAATTTCATACACCTGAAACGCAAAATCTAAAACAAAAGCATATTCAGAAAAGAAAATGAAGAGTAAATACTCACAAAGAAGGTCAGAAGACTGGGCATGGTCCAACTCCCACTCAGCTTTCATTAGAATTGGCTGCCGAGCATCAATTTTATCCGCCTGGGGACAGTGCGTAAAAAGATGTTAGATGATCGAAAAGGCTAGCGTTATAAACACTTCAGATGAATGCCGCCATCAAAACAATATATGAATAAATAAATAAAAGACCGACCTTCAACTTGACCGCGTACTCTTTACACCTCTGGTCTCCTGCTACCGCGGTGTGGCTGAACGTCTTGACATACGCGTTGGTGTCGGGGAAGAAGGCTCGGGGGGAAGGGAACTCGTAGTCTAACGTGATGTTACCCTTGATACCTGCAAAAGTTAATTCATTAGGTTACCGGATGTGATTTCACATTTTTGTTGATCTCATGTAAATCATATAAAGAGAGCGAGTAAAAAAAGATGGAGAGAGAGAGAGAGAGAGAGAGAGAGAGAGAGAGAGAGAGAGAGAGAGAGAGAGAGAGAGAGAGAGAGAAACTGTGATGAAATAACAGGAAACAAAAGGCAGAATGACGGAATCTACAATCCACACAATAAGAGAAAGAAAAGAAGGGAGCAAGAAAAAAAAAAGAATATGGAAATAAATCCATCCAGTTACTCTGTCTCACCAATTTGCGAAGGAACATTGACACCCCTTTGGTTGAAGCAGACAACCAACTGGAGCGAAGTGTCATTGAGAGCTACACTTGACGGCCTCGAAGACACAGACCCCCAAACAGTCACCACAGGACGACTTCTCAACACTGCAGCGTGGCCGGAGAGGAAGCTGCCGATGGCCAGATCTAGAAGTGCAGGGGTGTGCATTGTTCGTATTTTTTTATTTTAGCTGTTACTCTTGCATTATAATTATTATCATTATCATAGTAGACATAGTAGAGCTACCAACTTCCATCATTATGATCATTTTCATCATTATCATTATTCCATTGTTATCTCAATACCGATACTGTCTTAGTTAACTTTACCATCGATACATTGCTATTGCGAATCTCGAAAACGACAAT
>NC_061843.1:11989813-11992313 GCF_019202785.1 Penaeus chinensis | reverse complement strand
ATGTGTGTATCCATATATTTATTTATCTATTTTTGTATTCGTATTGGGGATAGTATATGTACACAGTTCTTCTTATTGTCCCTTTTGCATTCTCTTTCCCTCTATCTATCTATTTATCTCTATATCTATCCCATTGCCCCCCTCCCTCCCTCCCTCCATCCCTCTCTCTCTCTCTCTCTCTCTCTCTCTCTCTCTCTCTCTCTCTCTCTCTCTCTCTCTCTCTCTCTCTCTCTCTGTCTCTCTCTCTCTCTCTCTCTCTCTCTCTTTCAATAAATCACTTTTTTTTCCCTTATCCTCATTCTTACTGTCACTCTTACACTTATCTCTCTCTTAACCTATGTGCTTATCTCCTTGAAAGTTGTCAGCGTGTATGTGCAGCTGTCAATCAGTCCCACTTAGTCTATCGGTTGCGCTTCTGTCATAAGGACTGTATTTTAAACATTCCCCAGCACGGGAATCTGCACTTTGGCCTGATGTGTTTTTCTTCACTAAATTTTTAGTTATTCTATCTCGCTGCTATTAAAGTTTATCATTCTCTCTCTCTCTCTCTCTCTCTCTCTCTCTCTCTCTCTCTCTCTCTCTCTCTCTCTCTCTCTCTCTCTCTCTCTCTCTCTCTCTCTCTCTCCATCTCTCACTCTCTCTCTCTCTCTCTCTCTCTCTCTCTCTCTCTCTCTCTCTCTCTCTCTCTCTCTCTCTCTCTCTCTCTCTCTGTGTGTGTGTGTGTGTGTGTGTGTGTGTGTGTGTGTGTAGAAGATGGCCCTCCAAGAAAGCCTGGAATCGTCACTACACAGGAAACCACCGATAAAAAACTGTACGTCACAGGGTTCTCTCCAAGAAAAGTATCGTTGTATCCGTACAAGCTTTCGATGACTTAGTTATCTGTGGCATAAATGAAAATTCCACAGAAAGGACACAGGAGGCATATGGCTAAAACTTCTGGACGCATCACTACAAACTCACTCTGGACGAATGCAAGAGGGGACACATAACAAAAAAAAAAAAAAAAAAAAAAATCATTGGAGGAGCAGACTTAAAATCAGATGGACGCAGGTCTTTAAATATCTAGAGAATGCGCTATATATATATATATATATATATATATATATATATATATTTATATATATGAATGGACGCATGCCTAAATATCACACAACAGGACGCACTTAATTCTCACACTGAATGGACACACGACTAAAAATCACACCTAGACGCATGACTAAATCTCACACCGGAAGGAAACACACCTAAAAAATTACACCCTAGAAGAACCCACTCAAACTCACAATTGATAAACGCATGGCTAAAAAGAGAGGAAAGTACTATAAACACAAACTAGGTGGATGCATGACAAGAAATCACACTAGAGGAAGGCACTATAAACTCATGATGAACGCAAGAAAACAAATGCTAGTGGAGGAGCACACTATAAACTCACATTAGAAGGACGCAGAGAAACGCACTATAAACTCACACTGAGTGGACGCATTACTAAAAAAATCACACTAGAGGAACGCACTATAAACTCATGATGAACGCATGAAAACAAATGCTAGTGGAGAAGCACACTATAAACTCACATTGGAAGGACGCATAACCATCAAGAAAAAAAAATCACCCCCAGAGAAACGCACTATAAACTCACACTGAATCGACGCATTACTAAAAAAAAAATCACACTAGAGGAACGCACTATAAACTCACACTGAATCGACGCATCACTACAATACATGACCCTCCTCGGTGATTATAACCCACGACTGGTCACATAAAAGGCGAGTGAGTGACTCCGGACGACACGCCTGTTGATGTCCGTTTCTTGCGTCACTTGGGTTTTCGACGCTCCACGCACCTGTTGTCGCGTTTTGTGAATGTGTGTGCGTGTTTGTGTGTGTGTGTGTGTGTGTGTGTGTGTGTGTGTGTGTGTGTATGTGTGTGTGTGTCTAATTCATTTATCGAGTTTCTTTTATTCAAACTTTTTATGTAATTGGGTTGTGCATTCTTTCTTCTTTGTTGACTATGTTAAGCATGATTTGAGAGTAGTATGTGTTTCAGTGTAATTCATACCCTTGATAAAATTATGCTTGTTTCTGTTATTTTTAGTGTTATCATTCTTAGTATTATTATTAATCTTTATCATTGCTACTACGATAACGCAGTACTACTATAAATACTACGTAAGTTATTATCATTACTATTACTAATATCATTGTTATTATCATTATCGGTATTATTGTTATAATTCTTATGATTATTGTTGCTGTTTTCTTGTTATTATTATCATCATTATTATCATAATTTTTATCATTATCATTATAATTATCATTATACTATTACTATTATAATAATTCCTATTATCACCATTACTTTGATCATTATCAATATTGTTATTATTATTATCATCATCATTATCATCTTCATCATCATTAATATTATTATCACTATCATTATTATCATCACTGTTATTATCATCATCATTATCATTATTATCATTATTATTGTT
>NC_061843.1:11977313-11979813 GCF_019202785.1 Penaeus chinensis | reverse complement strand
CCCCGCTTTACAATAAAAAAGTTAAAACATCATGAAAGGTTAAACAAAAAAATAATGAATAAGAAAATAAACAAAAATCTAAATTGTAAACCAAAAAAATCTAAAAGAGTTTCAAAAAAAAAAAAAAGTGTGCCTTTAAATGGTAAAAAAAAAAGGTTTATCTACGGTCTGTCTTTCCGTCCATGATTTGGCAGAAACGAACAGGATAAATATTTTTCCATTTTAAGTAGAAATTGTAAATATTCTGTGTAATTCCGCATTTCATAACGTTAATTGTATTGTATCCGATATTCTGATATCATGGGAGAAGCATGTAAAAAATACGAATATATAAAAGAAAAGGAAGAGGAAAGTGATAGATTGGAAAAATAAAATGACAGATAGATAGACAGAAAGAGGGAGGTAGAGGGAATACCAAGAGGGGACAGAGTGAAAGACAGAAAGCGAGGGAAAAAGGATGAGGGAGAGGAAATGGAAATGGAGAGATAAAAAAGAGAGAGAGAGGGAGAAGCAGGGAGGAAGGGAGTGTGACAGAAAGAGAGATGGAGTGGAAAAGAAAAAGAGATAGAGTGAGAGAGAGATAAAAGGAGAAGGGAATGGGGGGAGGGAAGGAGATACAAAAAAGAGGAAGAAAGGAGTGAGACAGAAAGATGAAACGAGAGAGAGACAGAGACAGTCAGACAGACAGACAGACACAGATAGACAGACAGAGACGCCAGCTGGAATGGATACATATACACATTTCAATGGGGTCATGAGAGTAATGCATAAAAAAAAGCAGATTGGGTCAGGATAAGAAAAAAAAAATGAACAGTCAAATGATATAATGCAGTATTTTTTTTCTTTGTTGACAGCTTCCTTGCAAATGCAGATGTACAGGTTCCGGCCTTAGTCATACTGATTATGGAAGCAATGTGTGTAATCGTGTATTTACAACTATGAATGTGTGGTTCACATGTTTAGTCTGGTTTCCTTTTTGTGAGCTCAAGATAAGTTTTTTGTGTGTATGAGTGTATGTGCATGAGTGTGTGTGTGTGTGTGTGTGTGTGTGTGTGTGTGTGTGTGTGTGTGTGTGTGTGTGTGTGTGTGTGTGTGTGTGTGTGCGCGTGTGTGTGTTATGCAGTATCATGCTGGACATCTGTACGAATCAAATATATAATTTACAATACTCTACATCTGACTTTAAACATTAGCAAAATCTTTCTTTTCTTTTTATTTACATACGAGAAAACGCCACACCCATATAACCACTCACCTAAATTCTTATCTTCACGTCACCATCACTAAACACATGCTAATCACAGTATCAACGATATACATATTTGTTAACGTCTATTCTCCTTATTTGTACAAGACTTTGATGTCAACCTGAACACCGGAATCAGGACTGGAGGTGTGTGCGTATGTGTGTGTGTGTTTGTGTGCGTGTGTGCTCACGTAGGCGCGCGTATCCTGTCGGCAAAGGATGTGTTAAAATGCATGACGTCATTCTCTACTAAATCCTGACTTACTGCTGAGTGTTACTGAATCATGTCGCTTGTAAATGATGAGTTTGTAGGTAGGGCCGAAGCTGAGCGAGCGCTGGTGGGTGTGATCCCTTGGTGCCAAATGTATGCTGTTTTTTAATGGACATGTGTGTGGGTAAGCATGGGTGGGCATAAACATGTATTTTTGTCTGTGTGTGTGTGTGTGTGTGTGTGTGTGTGTGTGTGTGTGTGTGTGTGTGTGTGTGTGTATGTGTGTCTGTGTGTGTGTGATTCATATATTACAAGGGCACTGATCCCACGCAACGTAACGTCATACAATCAGTGAATAAAAAAAGTAAGATTCTAAATATGAAAATGCAAAGTATCTGTCTATTCTCATCTAGCTGACGAAGGCGCTGACGCAGAAAAGGCTGGCCATGATGAGTTTGACGGCTAATCGAAAAAGAGATATGAGAGAGAGTGAGTGAGAGGGAGAGGGAGAGAGAGAGAGAGAGAGAGAGAGAGAGAGAGAGAGAGAGAGAGAGAGAGAGAGAGAGAGAGAGAGAGAGAGAGAGAGAGAGAGAGAGAGATATGTATGTATATATATATAGAGAGAGAGATAGAGAGAAATAGAGAGAGAGAGAGAGAGAGAGAGAGAGAGAGAGAGAGAGAGAGAGAGAGAGAGAGAGAGAGAGAGAGAGAGAGAGAGAGAGAGCGAGAGAAACAGAGAAACAAAAAGAGAGAAAGGGAGAGAGAGGGGGGAGTGAGGGAAAGGGGGGAGGGAGGGAGAGGGGGGAGGGAGAGAAAGAGAGAGAAAGAGAGATATAGAAAGGGGGAAGAGGTGGGGGGAGGGGGGAGGGAGACAGAGAGGAGGGGAGTGTGAGAGAGAGAGAGAGAGAGGGAGAGAGAGATAGATAGAGAGAGAGAGAGAGAGAGAGAGAGAGAGAGAGAGAGAGAGAGAGAGAGAGAGAGAGAGAGAGAGAGAGAGAGAGAGAGAGAGAAAGAGCGGATATGTGAGAGTGGAACAGAGACAG
>NC_061843.1:11962313-11964813 GCF_019202785.1 Penaeus chinensis | reverse complement strand
GCACAAACTGGTAGCCATTTTCTGTTATCTGCCTATGTTTGTGCTAGCCTGCTTATTTTTTATGCCTACATACCTTCCTTGATTGTAAGCAATGTTGTATAATTTTCTTCTGTGTTCAGGTACTGCCAGTGTTACCCAAAAGAGTTCGGTTTTTGAAAAAAGTCCACGCGTTGCGCTTCTTGATGTCGCTGCAGTCGAAGCCTAAACAGAAGGACTTCTGGAGGCAGGACCCCTCGAAAAGTGGCTTTTTTTTTTGTTTCCACAGACGATGACGAAGGACAGGTTCGAGACGCTATGCAGTCGCCTACACACGGCGAGTGAGGATAGCGTGAAACCTGTCACTGACCGCTTGTGGAAGCTTCGGTCAATTGTCGATCGATGACAATCTGTGGAAGTTCCGTATGGAAACATGTTAATAATGGCGCTTGCTTTGAGGTAAAAATCTACAAGCTCGCAGTCAGTTATGGTAAGTTGTCTTGAGATTCACGTGTGGGCTTGGCTGCATATACGTATGTTTGTCTATAGGTTATATTGTAAACATATTTTTAAAAATAATATATCTTTTCCAACCACGAGCTCAGGCTACGTCAGCCCCTTCCAGATCTACACGGGACGGACAAAGAGGACATGCCTGCATTGTCGCAGGTCGTCATCGACATGATGGGCACTGCGGACCTGTTTGGAAAGGGGTACGAGGTCTATACCGATGCCAGGTAGACCTCTTCAGGCCTTTTACACTACCTGCAGAGTCGACATGTCAATGAAGTTGGCATGGTTCATGTGAGCCACAGGTATATGCCAAAAGACCTGCAGGGAAAGGCCCGTGGTGATGTGGACTGTTGCAGCAAGAGTAAGAGCATGTTGTGCCTTCAGTGGTACGACAAGAGGCCCGTCACAATGCTCTCGACAGTTCACAATAGCGAGATGGTCACAATTTCGGACCTGTATGACCGACAGAGGCTGAAGCCTAAAGTCGTCGCCGACTACGTCAGGACGAAGAGGGTAGACTTGAGTGACCAGCTGTCTTATACAAATTGGTAGAGATGGCGGTCGTCAATGCCTTCTTAGTGCACAGAGCCCTTGGTGGGACACTGCCTCAGCGGGCCTTGTGTGGACACTGTAAAGTGGCTTTGTGCCAATAAGAAGGCTTCCAGATCTACTACACAGTAGAGAATTATGCGTAATGTATATATTTAACATCAAAATAAATATATACAGCAGAAAAAAACTGTTAGTCTATTAGTGTGATCTGCACTGAACAGAGTGTAATTTATTTGGAGATAATAAAGTCAAACGAAAACAGTCTATTACCAGCATAAAAAAAACAACAAATAACAAATATAGACCTTTGAAAATGGCAAAACAACTAGGACGCATTTGCATAAAACAGCAAAATATTTGTAAGTTCCTATATTTGGAAAAGTGAATAATACAGCCAAGGGTGGGGAAGGTCTGCCTCCCTGGCTACTTACACATGGACACCGGGTGAACTTGAGGAAGCAGTTAGTAGCCAATATTTCTTCTCCGTTGCCAACCATCACGCTGAGCTGCTAATAACCCCATGGAGACCATGAACATCCACGTCTCAGGTAACACTCTTCAGGAATGTTATTAACGGAACAAAGTATCCATCTTTCCAGCCTGGTGTATCCTGAAAGTCTTTAAAGCAGCAATGAGGCAACTAAAATGGCCCAGGTCAACACTGCCGCTGCTGCCGTATTGCGAGCTCTCCTCTTGGCTATTTTGTTGGGGATATGCCTTGAGTTTCTTTATGAAGGCAAACTTACTGTCTGTTGGGGTAAAGGAAAGGAAATCTTCTGAACTTAAAAATGCAAATTATTAATGCAAGGTTTAAAACCAAATTCATTTTCAAAAAAAGTCCCTACAGTATCAATATCTATTTTTTTTTGTAAAATTATCAAAATACAACAGCCTTCTAATATGTATATCTCCAAGTTTATTTAGAGAGATTTCTTTCTTTTGGGGATTATGTATTTCAAAAACACACACGCATGTATGCATAATATATACATTCAGAGATACATGCAAGTACGCACACACACACACGCACAAACATTTTTTTTTTTTTTTTTTGGAAATAGAGAGAACCCGACTACAGGGGAAAATGAAACACACTTACTAGGGTTTGGGAAAGGCATGTGGTTCCCAATCATCAATCCTTCCACGGCCTCAGAGATGATGTTGAATTCCAAGAGAACTCCCAACTGTCAGGGTGAAAACAAGAAAGTGTTAGGCCATTCCCTTTAGTGGAGGTGCCTTCAACTTAGGAACTGAATAAAATTATCCTAGAGAACTCCATTTTTTCAGGGAGTTCATATCTGAAAGGAAGGAGAGCTTGAGTCCACGAAAGTACAAGCTGATAGCCAAGGAGGTGGATCTAGGAGAGTCCCAGACTCTGAAAATGTGTTTTGAATATAAAAAAAAAGCAATATTGTCTTTGTCTCAAATTTTGGCTCCTTCAATAAATAGATCTGCTGCA
>NC_061843.1:11944813-11954813 GCF_019202785.1 Penaeus chinensis | reverse complement strand
AACATTACAAAGCTCAATGTCCCAATTAGTAAAATACCACAGGGTCGATCTATTCCACCATGGGAAAATTCAAAATTGATCGTGCACCTTACATGTCTCCCACAAAAAGTGTACATAACTGCGTGGTAAAACAAATAGCGTTACCAACGGTAAAGGAACACGACAGAGTCTATGGGCGATGATGTTTACGAGTGTTCCGCTGACGGATCCGTACAGTCTGAACACAAAGCTGGTTGTGCTTGCGCTGTATACAAAAATGGCCTACGAAAACATTAAGTTAATATGAGAGTGCAAAATTGGACCAGCATTACACAAACGGAACTGGCAGGTATATTCCTTTCAACGAAATTCTTAATGTCTCGGGGCTCTGGAGTAGTTTTCTGTGACTCTCCGAGTGCTCTTCGGACACTAAATTCTTTAAAAGCAGGCGGCGACGAGGAAATTGAGAGTTGCATTAAGCATAACGTAACTTGTGCAACAGGGCGCAATTTCAACATTCAATTTGTATGGATACCATCTCCTGTTGGCATAAGCAAGCACGACCACGTAGACAAATTGGCGAAGGAAGCCTGCAGCAAAAATACTGTGAACATAGATCTTAGGATGCCTTTTGCTAGGGTTGCGCATATATAGAAACGTTCTCATAAGGAAGAACTAGTAGATCTGACAAACACTCAAAGGCCTGAAAGCTGTACCATAAGGCACTAAGATCAGTATAGAGATAGCAATCCCTCCTATGGGTGGCACCGAAGTCGAACCAGACATTGTGACATGGTTATTGCCAGAATACGTTTAGGTTACAGAATGTACTGGCAACTGTACGGTGCAAGAAGTGCAGATGAATCTAAATGTAGACTGTGTAACGAATAAAACAAGCGAACGCTTAAGCATTATATCTCGGGATGTAATGTGATACAGCCTTTCAGACCACCTAACATGAGATATGTGAATATTTAATTTCATCTGATACATTGGAATATATACTCGTATTATATCCTAAATTTACTATGTAAAACTGCCGTAAAAAATGTGTTATGTAAACACAGTCTCAAAAGCATATCAACGTGGTGTATGATTTATCTTTCTATATTACCATGTATAATTACAGTAGTCACTGACTAATGTAGTGTCAAATATATGTAAAACTGTAATCATGATTGCCCACGCCTGAGCAGATAGCCAGGGTGCTTAATAAACTTAACTTCACTTAGTGGTAGTGAAGCTGTAGTTGTAGAAGCTGTGTTAATATTACGGTTTCAGTACTAGTGGACGATTTTGGTGTTGACTTCAACTCGAGATAAGGGCCAAAATATCAAATCGCCCCCTGAAACTATCACTTCAGCATTTTTACAGCCGAACAACCAGCCCTCTTGTCTAGGACACCTGGCATCCCCGGGTCTGCCCTCCATGAAGGTAGTTTAGCTTGGAGCATCATACAGTTAAGCTGAATCAGTGTTGACTCAAGGAACACATTAGAAGAAAACTGCGTAATTAAACGTAAGAACTATAAAAAATAGATTTTAGACTATCTTTAGTATTAGTTCGGAGTTATCTATAGATTCGAGTGCGCCTTCCTCCGAAGTTAGTGGACGACGGGCCAAGGAACTATAGTAAATGTTTTAATATTTTTACTCAATATATGTGTAAGTTCTATATGCACACAGTGTTTCAAATAATCCCATTTTGTCATTCCTACTTGGATGAATATATGAATAAGGATGGCTTATATATAAATAAGGATACATTTAATTCATCGGAAGGTTTTACAGTGATGAATCCTGGGGCAGAATATTGCTATACTGATCTGAAGTTTCAACGATAAAAAATAGTATTATATCTACCTGAAATAACCTTTGATTGAATCACGAGAGTAAAGTATTACGAATATTGTTGTTAGGGCTAACCGAGCCTAATACATACATACATACATACATACATACATACATACATACATACATACATACATACATACATACATACATACATACATACATACATACATACATACATACATACACAGTAATAACTTCATATAAGGAAAAAAACAAATTCAGATAAGGAAAAAATAAACATCGCAAACAGCCTCCATAAGCGTGAAATACTCCACCACCCGCTGCTGAACCCGACCCTCACGCCCCAAGCAAACCCAACGAAAAGACGCCTTTCCTCTGCTCCCCCCCGCCCCCGCCCTGCCAACGAGGACGCAAAAAGCCCCTCGACCAATCAGACGGCGTCGTCGCGTCATCACGTGGTCCTTCCGCTTCTGCTGATTGCCGGCCGCCATTCTGATCGATCCATCAATTTGCTTGCTTTACCCAGTCTAAGGACAGTTATTGATTCGGCGCGAGAATCTTTAAGAACTCGAATTTATAGGTAATGCCGTCGTTATCACTGTCGTCATCATTCGCACACTATCCGCTGGCAGCCATGTTTCGTCGGGCAAAGCTACCGTTTTTATGAGTATTCCTTCACTTTCGAGTTCCCAACCCTCTTCTTGTCTCGTCCTTTCCCTTCCTCCTATCTTTCCTTTCCAATTAATTTCTCTTCTCCTTCCCCTTTTCCTTTCCCTTTCTAACTGTACACCTTTCCACCTTTTCCTATGTTCCCCACTGTAATAATGCATGGAAAGGTTATCCCACAAGTCTGCCGCTAATGTAATAATGTGTAGAGGACGTATCTTCCACCTTATGTATGTATATGTGTGTGTGTGTGTGTGTGTGTGTGTGTGTGTGTGTGTGTGTGTGTGTGTGTGTGTGTGTGTGTGTGTGTGTGTGTGTGTGTGTGTGTGTGTGTGTGTGTGTGTGTGTGTCTGTCTCTGTCTCTGTCTCTGTCTCTGTCTCTGTCTCTGTCTCTGTCTCTGTCTCTGTCTCTGTCTCTGTCTCTGTCTCTGTCTCTGTCTCTGTCTCTGTCTCTGTCTCTGTCTCTGTCTCTGTCTCTGTCTCTGTCTCTGTCTCTGTCTCTGTCTCTGTCTCTGTCTCTGTCTCTGTCTCTGTCTCTGTCTCTGTCTCTGTCTCTGTCTCTGTCTCTGTCTCTGTCTCTGTCTCTGTCTCTGTCTCTGTCTCTGTCTCTGTCTCTGTCTCTGTCTCTGTCTCTGTCTCTGTCTCTGTCTCTGTCTCTGTCTCTGTCTCTGTCTCTGTCTCTGTCTCTGTCTCTGTCTCTGTCTCTGTCTCTGTCTCTGTCTCTGTCTCTGTCTCTGTCTCTCTCTCTCTCTCTCTCTCTCTCTCTCTCTCGACTGCTCGAAAATTATTATGAACAAACTTCGTTTTGAAACATTTCATAATGGAAAACATGATAAATGGGATGAACAGAAATTCAGATACATATGGTAACAAGGATAAGTCCGATATGCGAAGCTGAGCCTCGCCCGGGTAATGCCCATGAGGGGAGCCCGACTTGTGTTGTCTAATGCCGACTCGCTAACATGTGTCAGCTGGTGCTGACTCGGCTGAGCTTAGTCCTTACCCGCCGTGGTGCCCAGCCACAGCAGTAACCTCCAGGCGACAATTGCAACTTTTAGCACCTGGGGCGGGGCGCGAACCGCCGACCCTTCGGAAGAAAAGCCAACACGTTACTTGCCCGGAGGCTATATGGTAATATGATGGTTTCGTGGTGTAGAAACAAGCGGTACCTTGTACACAGCTGTATGTGAGAAGAGAGTTGTGGTGTTTACAAGACTATAAAGCTTCGTGATAAGGAGACAGAATTGCTGAGTAATCATAAACCATAAAGACATTTGAATATCGATAATGATGGCGATTACATACTTGGTGATTCAGAACACACACACACACCCACACACACACACACACACACACACACACACACACACACACACACACACACACACACACACACACACACACACACACACACACACACACACACACAATAATTTTTAAAAATAATAATAATAAATAAATAAATAAAAACGCTGCGAGGGCCACTCATCTTTCCGTTTATGCTTCCCCCTGAAATAAATGATCGGAACATAAGAACAATTAGCAAACAGAAAGGGGGGAGGAGGAGAATCAGGGAGGGAGGGGGGGGGGGGTGAAAGAGGTGAAATTTATCAGAATTACTCTCAAGCTAAATCCTATATACATACTCATTCAATGCGAGTAATGTCTGCGCTGCAATTACGTGCGACACAACACAACACCTACCCGACTCCAGCTCCTTCCAAAATCATCTTTTAACGTAACACGATATGGTGCCAGTGCCTCCGAGATTAAGGAGAGCGACCAAGTAAACAAATTCTGAAGACGTTACACAACCTACAAACCATCGTAACCGAACTTTATTCACTTCCCAAGCGCATGCACTTCTTGCCAATCATCCTCCCCCCCCCTTCCCCGATCACCCCATTCACCCCCTCCTCTCCCTCCACCGATTTTTTTCCAATTCGTTCCTCTCAGGCAAGGTGAGAGAGAGAGAGAGAGAGAGAGAGAGAGAGAGAGAGAGAGAGAGAGAGAGAGAGAGAGAGAGAGAGAGAGAGAGAGAGAGAGAGAGAGAGAGAGGAGGGGGGGGGGGGGAGAAAGCGTTGATAAAAAGGAGCTACTCCCGCCCTGAAAGAGGAGGGGAGAAGGATAGGGAAGAAGGGATAGAGAAAGGAGAAAAGAAGGGAGGGGGGGGGGGAGACGATGATAGCCGGGCAGAAGGTGGTGTGGAATAAGAGTAATAAGAGTGGAATGAGAGAGTGACGGAGGGGTAGGGGAAGGGAGCATGAACAAGCAACCCTTCACTCCCTGCTCCGAAACGGCCCCAGATGATTTGGTATAACAGTCAAGAAAACAATACAGTGATCACTAAATTTCCCTGTGCCTGACATCACGGGCGTCGGGGTGGGGGAGGAGTGGAGGGGGGAGGGATGGGGGAGGTGAAACTGGGAAAGCTCATGAAGAAAACCGCAAGAGGTGGGCTCTAGGGAACGGTAGGGAAGAGGGAGAGAGGGAGGAGGAATGTGATACGTAATAACAGTCCTGTTCTGACAAAGAGTGACTTGAGGAATGAACGACAAAAAAAATCTTTATTTACAGATACGGACTTAAAATTTTCAGAACTAGTGATTGCTTATATCTGTTGTCACTTTTTTTTTTTTTTATCAATGAAGTGACGGCGTCCTTGTCAAGAGTATCGGGGAATGGTAGATAACGCCACAGTAGTAGCCTTTTATACTACTTCTATTCTAAACTTGGTGGAGGAAAAGTCTTGATTGTGGTGTGAACTTGTGCACGTGTCCATGAGGAGTCTGCCAAGGTCACGGGCTGTTGGGGAGAGACTATTTCTGTAACTAAAGCAACAATTTAAGATTTCTTTTCAGGAAAACATACGAACAATGAGTCATTATTAATCTGATTTCAGTCACTTGCATTAAGACAGTAGCAAGGAATTATTTTCTAAGAAAAGAAGGCAATACAGATAAATAAAAATAATAATTTTAAGAAAATAAATTTATTTACCACCTGGCACATCTATTTCCCCCAAACTAGCTAATAATGTACATATTATGTCTGGTAACATGTAAGAAGAAATCTTAAGATCTAACAATATATTTTCCAATTTTCACCATAAGAAACACTGAACATATTAATGTGATGATAAATATAAATAATTAAAGCCTCAGGATATGCAATAAGCAGACAATCTAGGTAAATAGAATAAAAATAATGCATACAACAAAATAAATATAAAATTAAATCTAGAACTGATAAATCATAATCAAAGCATAAGCATACTATGATACTAAGCATAGAAAACAATACTAAAAGCATATGAGAGTGTTTTCTAATTCCCATAAAAGTAGAATCATAATTCATACAATAAATATAATACAAAAGAAATCAAGCACTTCTATATCCCAATAATAAAGCCTAATAATATGAAAGAAATAACATACAATATTGGTTTCTAATTTCCACAAAACGAAACCAATTATATACTATCATAATAGAATGAATATTAATAAAGCCAAAATACATATATAATCATAGAGAGACAATGGACAAGGACTCGGTATGAGGGAAACATTAAAAAAGGGAGACCTTCACCATTGAAGAAGTGCCTGGTCATGCCAAGGAACTGCAGCATCATTGCTGAAGTGTGCCTAAAATGTATCCCAGACTTCAAGTGGACTGTTAGTTAGTCTAATATCTGCTGGATTCAGATTTTATAAGCAACCTCAAGAGCAGTGCACCATGTCCTTGATAAAACTGACTTGTCAAAATACCAAATGCAATGTCTGAGTTTTTTCTTGTAAATGAAAGCTGATATTTGTACGGAAGTCTCTCCCATGTCTGGGCTGTCCTAGCTAGGGTTTCATCAAGAATTGCTTGAGTGGAAAAGCATCATTCCCAACTACGACACATGCTTCTGCTAATATGCCTGTTTCAGTAGGTCATAACCATGAGCATTTGTTCCATACAGTACTTTCTCTTTCACCATTTTGTTTTTACATCCACATACAAAAACTTGTATTCAGGACCATGAGCATAATGGAAAAAAACTGAATCTTATAATCACAGCACTCTGATCCTGAGATGGTTGCCTTCTCAATCAGAATTCTTTTTACAAAGTGCCAAGACTATATGAGTAATCCCAGCAGGAGTAAAATCCTCTTGACTGTGCCTCTCTTAGTAGTATATAGAATAGAGCTTAAAAAATAATGACATACTTATAAAAAAAATGGTCCTGTGATGTATACATTACCATACATTGTTAAACAGGTGAACATCAACTAATGATAGATACTGTATCTTTAAGTCATAAAAATTACTGTAACAGACTATTGAAATTTTCTTTTGTACAAAAAAATACAACCGAATAAAAATGGGTATGCAAAACATTTTTAATTCCTGTAAATATAATGAACCATCTGCACATAATTCAGAGACAGATTCCATAAATTTTACAAAAGCTACAACAATTAAAAGTAACCTTTCACAGATATTTAATATTATTTAGGTGATTCAAATACTTAATCTACACCTCACTTTATTCACTTTTAATATATATAATATATGGTAAAAATTATACTACATATAACTTCTTTTTCCAATACCTCTAATATGTTTGAAAGAACAGTCTTTCATCTGGGATATAAACTTCCCACAAATACAGACCAACTCTAATATTTGGAATTCGGTTTATATTGATTTGTTTGACAAATAAATAAAATCTAGGTTCTAAAGTTGCTAGCCAATTTATTTGTAATTTATTTATAGACATGAGAAACTTATCATGTCCTTTGTATTCTTCACGTATATCCTGTACTTTCTACAAATTCGTACAGATTAGTGAAGGGGTGTCAAACTCAAACCCTTCATGGGCCACTCTTCATTTCAGTTACCATCTTGAGAGCAGATAGGAATTCAGTTACTTTCCTGTACGTTTTTTTTCTTCTGTTTATTATAGTTTAAATGGTGATAATAATGGTAACTTGTGTAGATAACATTATTTCCCATTGTGGTGTTCATAACTATTCTGGTCACTCTGCAGGCCACTTAGCCCACAGGTCATGAGTCTGACATCCCAGGATTATTGTGTTCACAAAGGGCAAAGACAAAGATTTAGTATCATTACAAAAAATACTAATAAATAAAAGTTTTTGTTGTTTTAACAAAATATAATTAGGTATAATAGGACAGGTCCATGCAGATGCAGCTTTTCACGAGATCATAGTAAAGGATAATAACTCATTATCCGAAACCAGACTCAAATCAGGGATTACTATCATTCTGACGAGGCCCAGGTCTACCATTTTATCTTTTATTATGACCTTTATATTGATTTCAGTTGCTGTATGTGCCCGTACTTACCCCATTATGAATAATTATATTTGAATAAAACAGCATACTCTTGAAAATTTATTTTCTGGATATATATTTACATAATGAGTACACTAAGTTAGGGAAAATCTAAGGAAACTATCACAAAGAAAGGGAAAAAAAAAATCTTTCACTGACACAACAAGGAATAATGTTAACATGAAGAAAATGGATTGTGCCAAATGTAGCACAGAAACTAAGTTCACAGTGGTGGAGGGGGGGGGGGGCACCAGAGTGACAGGTCATAAGGGTGAAACCATTTTGTAAATAATTACCATTTTATGCAATATTCCCACCGAATCTCAGCATTAGACTTTGGGTTCAGAGTACAGATTAATTGGTTCACTCCTAGTACACGATGGACGTGCTGAATGTACGTTTCTTCTCATGTGACAGGCCCTTTAAACTGGGGTATACAGGACAAGGGCAGGCCAGGTGGGATGAAATGAATTGTACAAAAAAACTAATTAACCAAAACTAACCTTTTATTAAGAGCGAAGTGTAGGAACTAATCTTCCATCGGCTTTTCTCGCCTTCGTTTCTTGCCTAAGAACACCTGGCATGAAAATTCTTGAGGTCTTTCCCCAGCCTCAAGAACTGCTCGAAACTTAGCTCTCGTCCTCCAGGGGCTAATTCTCACGCTCTCCCTCCAAAACCCCTTGCGTGCGCTCATCCTGTAAACCACCGTCGAGTCCACCATCTCTCCGAGGCCCTCCACCTTCTCTCCTCCAGTGCAGAGAGAAGAATTACTGCAAAAAAAGACAGCGATCCGCGACAGCCCTGCGTCCGTCACCCTCAATGTTTACGTTCTCGGCCGCAGGTCTTTAAACTTCGCGCGCAAGAGTAATAGGACGTACAAGGTGCGCAGAGGACCTTGTACACTGTGCTAAGAGTTATGAAAGTAGACCTTGTACAGTACAACGTATGCGTGTAATTTGTTCTGGCGCGATAGGCCCCTTTTAGACGAGCTTCATTCACTCCCTTGTTTTACGAGTCATTTGCCTTCTCCTGCATTCCATCATTGTCGAAAGTGGTTCGAAAGCTGCTATATCAGCTTATTTGTATAATTATTAATTACAAATACATGGTTCTAAAGCAAACCTGTTGAGTTCTGTGCCATTGTGACTATGTAATGACGTGCTGAAAGTAGTTCGCCAACAGATATAGTGAAATTAGTTTTTACATAACATTTATTCCAAGTGGTCTTTATAAAACTACCCTTAATATTGCAAGAAAAGAGTTAAAGCCAGCTGAAATTACAGGATTTTGGTTTTCGCAAGAGCTGCAATTATCAGTGCCAATGTGACCAACTTCAACTTGCGCAGAGGCGAATTTTCGCGTTCCATTGTCCAAGTTGATTCGAAATCATGACGTCATGATGATGTAAAGTTATCGTCAGGTTGGTGATTCCCGCACTATCTCCTCAACTTGTTTCCTTTAAAAATATTTTTAAAAATAACTGCCTCTAAAAACTACACTAGTAATTCAAGTAAAAATCCAACCCTTAACCATACCGTTGCACTTGTCCTGCCGTTAAGATTGCTCATGACGTCACGAACTCAAACCAGCTTGAGAGCAAGAATCCGCGAGAATACGCCCGACTTGCGCAAGTGTTTGTTTTCGGGCGAGCAGAAGGAAGCGAATGGCCGAGGCGACGACGTAGCGCCACTTGCTTAGGACGGGGCTGCACTTCCGACCCGCGCACTCATGCTGGACGCCACAAACAACATGGACGAGGACGTTAAAGTGCTAGAAGTGGTGTCGGACGCCGAGGAAGTGGCCGAGGCCATGGAGAGCGAGCACGAAGAGGGCGAGATCAGCGAGGACGACGACGATGACGAAGTGGGCCTCCCTGGCCAGCAGCACTTCCCTCACCACTATCCCTCAGGTGGGCCTCCCTCAGGTGGGCCTCCTTCTGCCGCGGGGACTAAGCCCTCTCGTTTTAGGTGCTGTGACGGGGGGAAAAGGGGGTAGTAGGTGGGTTCCCTCCCTCCACTTTGTGCTTTCGTTTATGAGTAATTTTGGGTCGTGTGAATACCCCCTTCATTTTGGTCCAGAGAATAAGGCATATTAATGGTTTATTTTACATTCCTACGTTTCCTAAGTTGATAAAGAAAAGTACTGTGACCTCATATACTGTGGGAATTTTAGTTTAATTTGACTTTTCTTTGTGTGAA
>NC_061843.1:11927313-11934813 GCF_019202785.1 Penaeus chinensis | reverse complement strand
CTCTGTATCTCTTAAGGCAACGAATCATCTGTCTGGGATTTTTAAGGATAAAATACAGGAGATACATAGCCCACTGGTTAGTTAAAAAAAAAAAAAAAAAAAAAAAAAAAAAAAAAAAAAAAAAAAAAAAAAAAACTTGTGTGGCTGTGCTGCACCATAGAAGGCCACACATTCTGGGTGGTGGGTGCCAGCGGAGTTTGGAGGCCAGTGAGACAGGTAGTGGAGAGCATGTTCAAAGGAGGTGGAGGTGGCAAAGTATCATGCAAGAGATGGATGATATTGCCACTTGGGGTACACTGGATTTTAGCCTGGCTTGGGGGAATTTTTTATATACAGCTCAGAACATCTGTTATCTGGTGCAGTCACTTACATAGCATCTCAGATGTCTGGCATAATTTACAGTGTAAATATCATACACTTATGTTATGCTTGGAAGGCAGAAGGAAGTGTAAATACTAGTAGAATAGGCTATGAATTGCACCAAACTAAGAAAGCCTGTACCTGCCACCTATGGAAGTTACGGGATAATCAGGTGCCAGTTCATAATTCTGTTGCTGCAATATCAGTGATGTAACAGTTGACAGTTAGTATTTCATAAGAATATGACATGACAGTTGTATTGTTTGCAACTGTCTGCCTGCTAGTTAGTTAATGCAAAAATATTGGAAACATCAGCATTTGTCTAATTTCCTTTACTCCTAATGAAATATTATTTTCTTTGATTTCAAATGACACTATGACCATATATGTCTGCATAACATAGCATGATGATACTTGACCACTTCCTCTTTTGTGTTTCCAGGTATTTCACCAATAGCATCTATGATACATCTTACTTACATCACGAATGCCTTGACATGTGAATTTTTTTTCTAAGAACAAAAGAATATCATTGCATATTAAACCAAAGGAAAAAGTAAAGAAATTTAATTTATCTTTTTTCCCGTCCTCACTTTCAGGTAAAGAGAATAAACGATCTGGAACAGCAAGCAGAGCACGTTCAAGATCACCTGAGCAAGGTTTCAGTTCCACCAAGAAAAAATTGGCTTATAAAAAATCTTCAGAAAAGTGGCCATCCAAGAAGTCGCCTCCATGGGCACCACCAGTCACCCAGGATAAAGAGAGCACAAGAGCATCCTCCCCTGCTGAAGCTGCTAGCAAAATCTCAAAGTCCTGGGGAAATGGCAGGAAATCACCTCGCCCATACATGCGCCATACTCTCCCTACCTCATCTAGTAGAAAAACTGAAGTAAAAGCAAGCCACCACAAAACCAACAAAAGTAAAGCAAAGGAGAATGTTGTAAAAATCAGTGATGATGAATCTGACGAGAAATGTGACAAATCACCAAGAGCAAAATGTGATACTTCACCCAAAGGAAATGGAGGAGAAGTTCCCCTTATATCAAGCCAGAAACAGCTTCCAAGGGGTAGTTTTGGAGAAATGCTCTTAAAAAAGACACTGAAAGGCAAACTAAAGGTTTGCCCACTAGCTAACAAATCTGTAGAGAAAGGAGAAACTTCAGGAGAGGCTGGGGGTAGCAAGAAAGAAGAAATATCTGAAATAAGCGAAGTGTTGCAGCAGGACTGCGATACATTAGACCAAGAAGATGAAGATGAACTTCAGCTAAGATTGATTGCCCTTCAGTCATCTTTGAAGGTACTGAGTGACGTAAGGAGAGAAGGTTGCCAGTCCATAAACACTGGGAATATGGTTGTTGACCTTTCATTGTCTTTGCCTCAAGACAGCATAGATCAGCCATTGGAAAAGGAAGAAGAAGGGAAAGAAGCAGCATCTAGTGATCTTCCTGATCAGAGAAATAGTGAAAATATTGGTGATTTTCAGGATCAGTTACCAGATCATCACATACTCTTGCAATCCGATGCAGAAAGCTCAACACCCTTGAAAAACAATCAGAGTTTTGATACAAGATTAGAAGAAAGCACTCCAAAGGAGGATGAGGTGGACCTTATATTGGATGATTTAAGTCAGAGCTCAACAAGATCGCAGCCAGGTTCAAGTATCACTGGACTAGAGCTGGAATTGGATGCCATATCAACAAATAAAAGTTATCTGGATGACGGTGAAGACAGTACAAGACAGCTTGCCACAAATATTGAAGAACAGCTGCAAAGAGAAATTAAGGATCTTGCAGACTCTAATCAGGATCCTGTTGATATGGATATATGTGATAGTTCTCCAAGTGAGGAAGATGAAAGTTTCTTTGATGAAGACATCTTGAAGGATACAGGAGAAGACATCTCTTTGGATAAGGTGTCTTCACCTGACCCATCATCTGCTCCTAACATAGGGTCACAGGCAAAGGATTATCCAGTGCCTGTCCTAGATCCAGGAGGACAGGAAAGTTTTCATCATAACAGTAGCAACAGCACCAAAAGTAGTAGTAATAATAACAGTAATAGTAATTTCCAAATCCCAGTGGAATGGGCCTATATGATGCCACCTCCTCCCCCACCTGACCAGCCACCCAATGATATTAGTAACATCAATAATTGGTGCTATGATCAGAACATGTATCTCCAGACCATGCAGTCTTCCTATGATTCAAATGAGCAGTATCAGCAGTACAATTCATATGGAACTCCCACTTCTGACTGGGGACTACAGCCTCAGCAACCTACACAGTGGAATGAATCAAAGCCAGAGAGTTTTGAAAACACATCAGAACAGACAGAAAACATCCAAGAGAAAACTGAAACACCAGCTTCTCCTGATGCAACTAGTAAAACACTCACACCTGAAAAAGAAGAACCAAATCCAGACAACAGCCCACAGGAAGATTTAAAAGATCTTCCAGCAGAACATTACCAAGCCTTCATGTCTGCAGTACTTAACCAGCAGAAGACACGGCAGAAGAATAGTGGCACACAAAGAAACTTAATTGAAGTGCAATTAATCAAATATGGCAGTTCATCCAATGACCAGGATGAGGCTGTGAAAAAGGCTTCTTCAGGTGCTGGTACCAGTGGTGGAGCTGTGCTGCAGGTGAACAAAAGATCAAGGGCTAGAAGGAGAAAACGAGAAAGACAGAAAGAAAAATTAAAGCAGCTCAAACAGTTGAAGGCACAGGAAAAATTGGTAAAGGGGAAGGAATCCGTTGTTCAGAGTGATCTCCAACCGGGACTTGATTCAGTGCCAAGTGTTTCTGAAGATGAAGATGAAGATCTCCTAAGGGCACAGCTTTTAATTGACCTTTCTCGGAAGAAGAACCAAAAACAGGTAGAACCTGTGGTAGAACTTCCAAAATCATGTCTCTCTGATTATCAAACAGTGACTGCAGATAACATCCAAGCCGCCCATCAGGATAGGTTCGATTCTCATTCTTCAGGCTACACGGGCCATGAAAGCACACCACCTCAGAGCTACCCCTCATCACTAGAGTCTTGTCCGAGGTTGAGACCAGTGACCAAGACAGCTGTTGTGAAGATGCATCAACAGGCAAGGTTTAGAGAGAATAGCCCAACCCATAAAGTGAAGGTCAACTTGAGACATGGCTTGTCTGACATAGGTGGCATTAGCTTAGATCCAAAGAGCAGTAGATATGATTATCCCATTCCAAAAGACAATCACAGCCAGAAAGACATGCCCAAGTTTAAATTTCCTAATATCAAGCCTGTTATTATCAATTTGGAATCTGATTCCGATGATGAGAATGAAGAGGGTGAGGAGAGCTGCCAGGATAGAGCCACTGATGAGCCACAACCTTCAGGCAGTGGTGAAGGTGATGGAGTCTTAAGCTCAAGCATAGATCTTTTGCTTAAAAGTATGAGGAATGCCAACAAGCCCGAGAAGAATGCCAAACCAAGCACACAAGTTAAAAAAGGATCAGCCCTCGCAAAGAAAACCCCAGTACGAAAAGCTCCTCAGTCGTACAGCACTCCAAATGTAAGTATTTATTTGTTTAGTGTGTTTTTCTTCTGGTAATGATATTAAACCTTTACATATATACTTCTCTGATGGGTTGACTGTAGTAATTCTCGTTGTAGAGAAAGCCATATTGGTTTAAAATTTTGATTAAGAGGAAACTATAGTGAGTTAGTGCATATAATTACTGTGTCACATAATCTTGCCCTTGTTTCATAAAAATATAACTTTTTGACATGATAGTAATTTTTTTAGATAATTGAAATGCACAAATAAGCCATTTAAATGCTTTATTAAAACCTACAGGTGGTGCGTCATCTTAGTCGAACACAGCAGGTTGAATACCGTAGGTTAAAGGAGCAACTCAGACAAAAGGAAATGCTTCAGAAGAAGCGACAGGAACTGCTTCTACGGCAGAAAGTACTCCAGAAGAAAATGGCTTCTGCTGCAAGAATTTCTCCTGAGAGCCCTCAGTCAGGGGACAATGGAGGAGAAATGAGTGATGGAGGGGCTGCTCGAGACCTACCATCAGTAAACATTCCACAGGTTAAAAGTCAGACCCCCTCAAGGACAGAAGAGGAATTCTGTGACCCAGCTGATAATGGGGGTAACCTTCAGATTCAGGGGGAGACCCCACCACTGCCACATTCTGCTTTGCAAGACACAAGGGAAGTGATTATAAAGGAAACAGGTGGTTTGCAGATACAGCTCGCAAATGTCAATAGAGATAAAGATTTAGGAAGCAATACAGTTAGTGCAGATGAAAGTTGCCAAGGTGGGTCTGGCACTGTGAAAAATGTGGAGATGAGGAAAGAGAGAGATTTATCATGTGTAGGTTCTCCAGCAGAGGATGAAGATGAAGAGATGCTTAGGTTGATGGTACTTAAGACGCTCCAGAAAAAAGTAATTGACAAAGAAAAATCAAATGATGAAGAAAATTGTGAAAGTGTAGATGCTGATAGTAAAAGTGAAAAGAATGATGGGTCATTTATATCATCAGATTCAGAAATACTGAAGGTTGTCATACATCAAAGGATAGATGATGTGCCAACTGATGAGAAGGAAACAATTGAAAAGGCAGTAGAAGTGGCTGCTCGCAGTGTTGTTATTGAAAATCAGACTGATTTGCTGGAAAATAGTAAAGATGTACATCAGGATGGAGATGTAAATGGTGGGGAGTGGATGGTTCTCGATGAGGTGTTGGAAGAAATTGATGAAGGTAATGGAGAAAATGCCAACAGTGAAGAGTTGGCAGTGGTTAAGGAGGAACATGGCAACAAAGTGAAAAAACTGCTAATTAACGAGGAAGATAATGGGCCTACTTTAGAATGTAAGGAGACAGAAGGACCAGAAAGTGAAAGTGTCTCAAAAACAAGTGAAACTGAATGTCTTGTTCAAGAGGCAAAAAATAACAATGAATGTAACAATTTCAGTCAGTTAATGGAGTCTGAAAATACTGAAGTAGAAAATCAAACTCCTGCTGATCATGCTCAAGATTTAGCTGACAGAAATTTGAATGAGGAAATAGAAGATTCAAGAGAAAATGAGGTAAAGCAAAGTCATAATGGGGAGAGGATGGACAGTGGAAAAAGTGAAATGGAGGTAGCTAGTGGTAGTGCTAAAGAAACATTAGGAAACAGTAAAGATGATGAAAGGTACAAAGGTAAAGATACTCAGCAAGTGCCAAGTAAAGTGTCAAAGAAATCTACTAAATCTGTAGATGAACCTGTAGATGGTGTCTTACCTTTTACAACTCAAGAACATTCCAGCAGTGAAAATACTGAAAAACGGACTGAAGTTGTGATTGCAGACAAATCACAAGATGAGGATAACAACAGTTTATCAGCTGGCAAAGAGGAGCTGGCAAGTTCTATTGGAATATCATGTGTCAGTGGTGAGCAAGACAGTGAATCAGCTGAAAGGAAAGCGAATGCAGAGGTCAGTTCAGGAACAGAAATGAAAACTCTTAATAGTATAACCAGTGAGAATAACTCAAATATCCAAACTATACAAAAGCAAGTACAGATACATGGGGATGTGGAAGGGAAGAAAAGTCTTGAACATTTGTCAGAAAAAATAGAAAAGAACGAGCAGTTAGAAAAAGATATTTTATCGGTATCTGAAAGTACAAAAACCTTAAAAGGGTCTTCTGTATGTAGCACATCTGTAAATAATACGATAGGACAACAAAGTGCCATTAGAACCCAAAACTCTTTGCCAGCAGCTTTACAAAAACAAAAAAGTAATGCAGTTGGAAACACTTCCAAATCAAGTAGTTTAAGTGATGTAGATGTGTCAAGAAAACCAGTAAGAACTAAGAGGTTACTGTTGCTGAAGAGAGTGGAACATGAATACACACAAAAAAGGTAATTTTGCGTAGTAATAGAGTTTTGAAGTTGACAAAAGTTTCAGAAATATAATTATAGTCATATATTAGTTATGCACAACAGAAGATTCTTTTTTTCTTTCTTTCATTTTTGTCCTTGCTTTATATATGACTTTGACTACTGAGTAGAGGAAAAACATAGGCTTATAATTGAATTTGATTTTGACTGTTATTTTGAAAAAGAACATTCTAGTTTGAGTGGTTATGTAACTCAGTTTTGATTATTTGATAAGAGATTGAAGATGGTTTTTTGTACTATTTAACTGTTTTGACATTTTTTAAAACCTCCATCATACAGGATTGCTATGAATGAAGTGATATCACAGCTGGCTTCCCTAGTTCATGAGGCGACAGAAGAAGAGCGACAACGGCAGTCTTTAAAGTCGACTATCACCAAGTTACGGGAAAAGTTGGGCCAAATGGAGACACAGCTCGAGGCAAGGCTTGCAAAAAGATCTTTCCGGATTAAGTGGAATAAGAATTGTTTTAATTGGAGGACAAGCAAAGTGTTTCTTGAAATGGTATCTTAAAACTGATTCATCATATCAATCCATTAGTCTTAATTCCTCTAGCCATTCTATAGATATTAGCAACACAGAATACAGCATAACCATAATTTGTCTGGTAAGTAAGATTGCATATTTTTTATAGTGAATTCATTTACCTCTTTAACATTACCAGCTATTTGTTGATGGGTCATAGAATAGGCTAGAAGGCAGATAGGTGGCAAAGAGGTGCTGGAAGTAGATTATCCTGGATCTTTAGCCAAACACTATTGCTCCTAAGATCTAGTTTCATGCAGGATGATGAAATAAGGCTTGCATGCTCTTTATTGATATTCTTTTTCTAAAGTTGTGATCTTATCTCCAGGACAAAGCCAGCAAACTCAAGGCCAAGATGGCAAGGATTCGAAATCTTCAAACCCAAATAACCAAAGATCGTGAAGAGATAAGCCAGCTCGAACACAAGGGAGAGATACTTGGAAAGAAGGTAAGAAAACGCTCTTATCTGTTTCCGGTTACTCTGAAGTCAGTGTGATAACAACTGGGGGTTCAGGTTTTATAATCTATTTAATCTACCTGTAAGGCTAATTTGCTGTGTGATGTAAAGCAAATGGTTAACCCACTCACAACAGTTGACATCCTATCACAGGGCTTAGACTGTGTTTCACTCATGGATTTAACATCCTTTTGTCATGCACAGTCGAGCCTGTTCTAAGTTGTGCATACTA
>NC_061843.1:11904813-11912313 GCF_019202785.1 Penaeus chinensis | reverse complement strand
TGTATTTCTTTTCAAGAGATATGACATTATGATCTATGAGATTTGTTTGTTTGTAAGTTTATTTCATGTTGATAAAAATAAGACAGCTTTTTAAGTGGTGAGAAGGGTAAATGAGTTCAAATGTTAGTGATATTTATTCTCATTTGGCATCTGTGTTTTAATCATAGTTGTAAGTGATATTGATAATGTTTTATGATTGATGCATTTTTTCAGCTCAATATGATCTCCACCCAGGAATTAGTGTGAGAGCTAGAAAATTCACTCTGTAACTTATCATGGATTACTAGCATAGACTGAGAATTAGTCATGTCATCACAAAGAGGTTTTATGATATATGCCCAGGTGTTTAAGTGTTTGTAAAGGATTGTGTTTCTTTTTAACTACAAAGTGGTGCAAAAGAAATAATGCAAATAAATGGCAATAGGTATATTGTACAAGAAGCTTTGTAATGTATTCTAAAGTCTTTTAATTTTTCTTTTTCTTTTTTTTATTTTGATGTATCATTGTTTACAAGGTTGACTTTAGACAGGCACAGTGGTATAGCTATTTTTCATAAATTCGAGTTCAGATCTGAAGATTTGTGTAGCATTGTGTGAAGCAATGTTGGGATTTTGCTGTTCCCCAGTTTCCTCTTCTGTGGTATACATTGTATGAACAGAATCATTTTCTGTTGTATTCTACCCATTCATATTTTTTTGTGCATTGGGTATATTTCCTTTGCTTCTAATTTATTAGATGAAAAATAGGATTTCAATTTTTTCCAGGGAATTAAAAAGTCATCGCTGGCAGGTTAGTGCATCACATGATTTGTCTGATTTAGGTTAATTAATTGCTCTTTCCTTGAAACTTTACATGATAATGAAGTTTTGATGATTAAAAAAAAAAAAAAAAAATGAAATAAATTAATAATTCCAATAAGTCTTTCAGGATTAAGTTATTATTATACATTTTTTATTTTTGTTGAAGTAAATATTATCCAGTTGAGTTAAAGGTAATTAACAAAAAAGTATAGTATTTGCTATCATAAGCACATAGTTGTTTTTTTCTGTAGAATAGTCATTTTTATGTTATATTATGTATATGTATATATATGTGTGTGTGTGTGTGTGTACATGTATATATATGTATATATATGTATATGTATATACATATATATATAATATATATATAATATACATACATACATATATACATACGTGTGTGTGTTTGTTTATATATATATATATATATATATATATATATATATATATATATATATATAAATATATATATATATTATGTATGTCTATGTATATGTATATATGTATATATGTATATGTCTATATATGTATATGTGTGTGTATATATATATGTATATGTATATATATGTATGCCTGTATATGTGTGTGTGTATATATATATGTATATGTATATATATGTATGCATGTATATGTATGTATATGTATATATATACACATATGTATATATATATATATGTATATGTATATGTATATATATGTATATATATGTATATGTATATATATGTATGTATATGTATATATATGTATATGTATATGTATATATATGTATATGTATTTGTATATATATGTATATGTATATGTATATATATGTATATGTATATGTATATGTATATATATGTATATGTATATATATGTATATATATGTATATATATGTATATATATGTATATATATGTATATACATGTGTATATATATATGTATATGTATATATGTATATATATACATGTGTATATATATATGTATATGTATATGTATATATATATATATGTATATATATGTAATATATATATATATATATATATATATATATATATAAAATGTTATAAGAATTGGTAGGAGAAACAGAGTGCAAGTGGAAGAAAAGAATTACAAATTTAAACAAAATTTATAACATGTGCTGAATGTGAAGGAAAAAAGTCTGTTTTTTTATAACAAAATATATATACTGATGCTTGTTATAAGGGATATTTCAAGTTATCATAATTAACGTTTAGAAAGGGTTATGGTCTTGAACAGCTGATTAAATTAGGTGAGACTAATACTTCATAGGGTGATTAATACATAAATATTTATTTCATAGGTTATTTACCAAAAGTAGCTGTTTAAGAGTTTATTCAAGTCCAAATAGTGATATGAAAATATTTAAAGAAAGCTTCTGAAACCTCCTTACCAGTAGAGTATTTTTTTTTTTTTTTTTTTTTTTTTTTTTCTTTT
The DNA here is from genome assembly GCF_019202785.1 of Penaeus chinensis. NCBI lineage: Eukaryota > Metazoa > Arthropoda > Malacostraca > Decapoda > Penaeidae > Penaeus > Penaeus chinensis. The sequence continues at coordinate 11,910,079 of NC_061843.1, read as the reverse complement.
TCTTTTTTCTTATTTTCACCCTTTTTGAAAATTGTCATTAATAAGTAAAGGAAAATATAGAATATAATATAAAAGTGAGCATTTTGAAGTTTGTAGCCTTTAATTACTGATATTTAATTACGTTTTAAAAAGATGAACAATTCTTATAAACTCTCAGTTATTATATATTTTTTTATAGTTAGCTTAGACTTGAGTGGGGATTTAAATGATGCACATTGCAGAGATCCTTTATTGTATTTGTTCATACTATGAAAAATGTGTTTTGACTTCATTATTCCAGGTGGCGCTGTTGGTGATGGTGACGGTAGCGATGTAGGGTAAGATGTATTAGACAACGACACCCATCTTTTGGATGACTGTATACACTCACAAATTTCTGTCACTAGAATAATTTATTGGCTCTTAAATTCAGTCTAGATGATTTTTGTTTTTGGCAATTTCATACTTTTTTCCTCTTTTTTTTTTTTTTTTCTCCTTTCCTTTTTTTTTTTATTTTTTTTTTATTTTTTCTTGTTAACTGTTGGTTTCTAGTTTAAAGTGTTTATGGCTATTTAGAATTTTTTTTCTAATTTCATAAGTGATTTTGTTTTGTCTTAAAAAAAAGTTTTTGCATTCAAGCCCTCCACCATGTTTCACATGCCTTCTAGGTTTTGTCAAGTAAACAGACTATGCAAAATTCATTTTAGTTTAGCTTTCTGGTGTTTTCTGGGCACTGCATGTTCATGGAAATTTACAAGTTTGAACCTCACTCTTGTGACTTAGTTTTTTTTTATTGGACAGTAAAATCTTTAGAATGTGATTCATATAACCGGAAATGCAACCTTGTGGTTCTAGCCTTGAGAGGAGTTTTGCTTGTGAATATGATTAACTTTGTCCTACTGCAAAGAATGACAACTTCCATGGCTGTTGATGCAACATTAGACATGTGAGGCAACGAACAGTGCTCATGGTGACTGCCAGCCAGATGATTGCAGAGGAGGAATCTGCTTTCAAGAACTCCATTTCCACCAGAAGAGAAGGAAGTTAGGATGGTGAATGCAAGGCAAAATGGTGTCTTTAATTGATGGTACCTGTGTTTGATGTTCATCTTTGGTTCATCATTTTCACTCATCTGGTGCTGTAAGTACAATCACTGCACAAATAATTTATTTGTGCATGATTGGCTGTGAATGTGTACATAATTTGTACATATGTTCTTATTTACAAGAAAATAAATGTGGAAATTAAAGATATTCTTTCATTTCATCCTACTTTCATGTTAGGCACGTTCAGAAATTATTTAAACCTATATACTAAATAACCGTTGTTAACGATGTACTAGAAGAACACAAGGCATTATGCCTGGATTACAAATAAATATGTAAATATATTACATAATATAATCATAATTACAGATTTTATTTGTTCAATTCAATTTTGGAAGGAGGAAAATCATTTTAATTTTTGAAATATGAATAGAAAGACTGAGACAATAGAAGACTTGAGTGAATTCATATTATAAAATGCACTTTGCTTAAAAACACAACTTTATGTACAGTATAATGAATACATTACTTTTGTGTGTGTGTGTGCGTGTGCGTGCGTGCGTGCGTGCGTGTGCCTGCGTGTGCGTGCGTGTGCATGCGCACATGTGCTTGTGTGTCTCTTTGTGTCTTTGTCTCTTTCATTTAAGTTGCAAACTTTAAGGCAGCTTCAGTAACACACAATTCTCTATTTTCCATAACACTTTATTTATATAGATATATTTATACATTTATATAGATAAAAAAGAATTATCTATTATCATACAATGTTTTTTTTACAATTTTGCTTAGAATGGAGCCATTTCATTCATTTAGCAAAATAAAGCTTATTTTTTCTTTCTTCTCAAGTCCATCTTTATATAATCACTCAGTCAATGGATTTTTATTAATTATATCAAATATCACCTTGTAACTTAACAAATTACAGAAAATACAGTACTTTATATAATCTACTGTGTATATTAATGTATTTGCATAATGATACTGCAGGAATATAATCTGCAAAAATAAGCTTGGTCAAATATGAGTAATAACCTTATTAAAATATGGAAATGCATTGTTACAGTATTTAAGTATTAGACATTATACCATAATACTGTGTGTCAAGTAATTGTATATGGCTATCTAGAACCCAAGGGTACCAAATTTATCTTAGGCACATATGAGTTCATATATACTTCCACATATGCTGACATGTTAAGTAAAACTGATAAAAATGTAGGACACCAATGCCAAGGAGTCAAAAGGATTATGGAATGAAATTGAAGTAGATATATTATCTACCAGTTTAAGTATTAAAATATATATTACTCCTAAATGTGCAAGAAAATGTATATATACACATAATGACTTGCCTTTAGTGTTTATGTTTGTGTATCCTTTCCAGATAATGCTGAATTGTCCTCACATTTTATACACTATCAACAAAAGACTATATCAACAATAAATATAATCAAGATTTACCATTCAAATCAAAATACTGTATACTCCTTTGGCAATTCATCACAATATTTCTCTTTCCTTTAAATTATTACACATTTTGAATATTGATAAGCCAGAAATAATAAGGAATGGACATTCCTTAAATCAAGAGATTTCTATCAACATATGACAATGTAAAAATACTTAAACAACTTTTACATAAAACTCCTATAAATGTCAACAAGCAACAGTTCAGATTTCCAAAGCACCATGTCAGAACAAACTATGTTCTAGATAGCAACTGAAATGCTAGAGGTATGAGCAGCAACAAAAAGGAAGGCTCAATTCCTGAAGCAGAGTTGCACAGATCTCCATAGCAAAAACATAAAAATATCTGGAAGAGATGAAGTGTATATTAATATATTAATATAACAATATACATATATTAATTACACACATAGTATAATACCATTTACTAACATGACATTAGAATAATATGCAGTTATATCACACTGTACTATGATTCTTACCTTTCTATGACCAACTAAAGCTTCTGAACACCTTTCTTTATCATCTGGTGGAGACCGCTGGAGACATTGTCGTTCAATTGCAAGATCATGATCTACATGGAGAAAAAAAAAAAGGCATTCTAAATATAACTACATATCATGTAACATAAAAATCATTAATAAGTTTCATTTCTACGAACGGTGTGCCTATATACACATCTCTAGTTTCAAGAAAGGGATTTACATATACATAAACAGAGGTCAACACCCACCTTTTCCATCTTTCTTTCCTTCAATGCTCTTAGAACACCAACCCGAGGCACATGGCTCCTCTCTTACTCCAGGCACCAGATGTGTCGAGTTAAATCTAAAGGGATCTTTGCAGTCTCCAAGTTCACCTCGAGACCTGCACGCAAAGCAGCGCTTTATCTGACCTGTGGAAACAAGTTGATTATTCTTGTTTGTGTAGGAATACAAGTTTATGCCTCTGTTTTACATAGCAGGAAACTGAATCACAAATAAGTTTAATAAATAAATTTTAGAAATTGTACAGCAAACTTTCAAACTAGTTATAACTGCACAATACAGTACAGAATGTTTAGTGTAGCTATTGAAAGTGTTAAGGGTGCTATATGACGATGCTTAGCACATTTATGTGTTTTAAATATTAACTATAAAAAGTTTTAGGGGCAGATTAATGTCAAAATGAAAAAATACAGCAAACTTCTTTCTATCACACTATCACAGATATTATGCTCAGCCGTCTTTATATTAATGGAGAAATGAAAATGGAGTCTTATATTGGAATATTATCCTGAAATTGCTATGGTAGAATATCAGATGCACATGTACTCACCCACATCCACACTCACTCCCACAAAAAAACACCACACACCCACGCACACGCACCCACACCCACACCCACACCCATCCACATCCACACCCACACCCACAAACACATACATATAGTGTAAGGTGCTCTAGAAGCTGAGAATAAGGCATTGCAAGAAAAGAAAAAAAATAAGTAAAACTGGTAAAGAGTGTAACTAACCCGAACATATTTCTTTGTCTATCTCACTACTTGGTCTTTGGAAACTCGAAACAATGTCGGCCTGAGCATTTCCAGCACCATTGGAATTTTCTTTATACATAAAATGTCATCTGGATATACATGGTCTTCGCAAGCCAAATGAAGCGCATAACTAACGGTACATCTCAAGCTTTCACTTTACGAGGAAATTTTTTACTTCCCGTATGTAGTGCAGTGAAAGCGAAATCCCTTACGTTAAATGTACACTTTTATATTATAGTATTATTCAGGAAAATACGTGTAATTAAAATCTTAACCAAATTCCCAATACCTCTCTCTCACAACCAACAAGCATTCCAGAATATCTGACATTTAAAAGTAGAGCACCCGCAAAGACTTCACCAGATTGTCCACTAATTTAACATACCTTGTGCTAAAGTTACCGTTGCTAGTATCACACCTACACAGATTACATATTGCGTTAATCTTCTTGTATCCATTTCTGCACGCGAATGAGCTCCGAGACGCCTATAATAGAGTTAACTAAGACGAGATACAGTAATGCATGTAAGCGGATGAGCTGAGAAACGTCTACTGGAAGTTGAAGTCTCCAGCGTGGAGGGAGTGACGTCCATCTCACATTGTTTCGTCCTTTCCAAATGACTTAGTTTATCTGAAAAAAGTCTTTTGGGCGATTTTCTTATCCGTGCATTCAGTTAATTTTATCGATCTGTTGACTTTGACTACGTATAGGGCGTTATACGGCAATTTCAGTGTTATATTAACCACTAAAAGTTGGATCTGAGTGATGTCAAATGCAAAACGTGTACAGGTCGATCTCATGCGACAAGCGGGTGGGAAAGGCAAGGTCATTTCTTAAAGAAAACAGGAAGCAGTTATCAAAGGGGAAACTTATATATTTCATTGTTATATATGACTACTTTTGTGTGTGTGTGTGTGTGTGTGTGTGTGTGTGTGTGTATGTGTGTGTGTGTGTGTGTGTGTGTGTGTGTGTGTGTGTGTGTGTGTGTGTGTGTGTGTGTGTGTGTGTGTGTGTGTGTGTGCGTGCGTGTGTGCGTGCGTGCTTGCGTCCGTGCGTGAGAGAGAGAGAGAGAGAGAGAGAGAGAGAGAGAGAGAGAGAGAGAGAGAGAGAGAGAGAGAGAGAGAGAGAGAGAGAGAGAGAGAGAGAGAGAGAGAGAGAGAGAGAGAGAGACAGAGAGAGACAGAGAGAGACAGAGAGAGACAGAGAGAGACAGAGAGAGACAGAGAGAGACAGAGAGACA
>NC_061843.1:11892313-11897313 GCF_019202785.1 Penaeus chinensis | reverse complement strand
TGAATTTAAGTACTTTATTTTTATTATGTCCATTATTATTTTTCTTTTATTATGTTACTTTCTGTATGAAAAATAAGTTCTGAATTGATGCATGTGTTACTCTTTTTATTTAAAGGACAAGAAAAAACTAGAAGGCAAGAAGTTGGTCCTCCCATCTTCAGCCTTTGAATCCTATGTTGAAGAACCCATTGGTCTTCTGAACAAAGCTGCACCAGTGACAGGTTTGTGACAGAAGTTCTTGTCATAAGGAACAGTTCTGTTTTTTCCATTTCTGTGTAATAATAATAGTACCATTAGCTACTTGATCTTTTTCTAAGTTGATTTCTTTCACGTTCAGGACCACGGCCAGAGCTAGACCCGGATATTGTCGCAGAATTAGATGATGACTTTCTGGGTGGGGAAATGTGCAACCCCGGTGAAGATGGTGGTCTTCCGGATAATTTTGTGCTGATGCTCAACTCGGAAAATCCTGTCGACGAATTGGGCGAAGATGGAGAATGGGAGGATTGTGATGAGGATGAAGAAATATGGGGCAATGGTTATGAAAGAAAGATGCCAGCATTGGAAGATACCATGGAAGGAATACCTCCATACTCAAAATTCAGGTAGGATATATTTACAGGTCTTGAGGTTTGAATGACCCAACTTATTTTCTGTAAAAAAAAAGAACGAAAAAGATCTGTTCAAGGACATTTAAGTACATTTGTTCCTAGTTCAGTTTCATATAGCAGTCAGATAAGGATACCATACTGCTTGATGGTCAAAAGGAAAAGCAGGGAGAAGATGAGTAAGTGATAGTAAAGAGGAAAGGAAAAGTTGTGGGCTGTGAACATAAAGCCGCAGCCTGCCAAAGACCTGTATTGTGTATGAGACCAACAGAGAGGCTGACAATGGAATAGATTTTGCTACAATTAATCATAATGAAGTTATGAATGATTGGACTTGTTATACTTCTATTCCTTCATCCTTAAAATAAAAGATAGTAATGGCAGTTTCTGCATTATTTATTTTAAATGATGCCTGAAGATATATGGACCTCAAAATAGGATTTGATTTTTTTTATGTTAGAGATATTTACCTGCTTATTGCACAGTCCTTGTGACTATGAAGACAATCAGATACCATAAGGTATGTAGGAAGATGAAATGACACCAGCCCTATTGGCAAAGGAAATAATAATCCCATTTTGGATGGCATTTGTAGACCTCTTGTATATGTAGGTATTATCTCATTAGGCTTGATTTGTAAAGAAGAAAATAAGTAATAATGTTTATGAATTATTTTGATATATTCCAATGGCTGAAAGGAAAAGGCATATGTCGGACAGATGCAGAAAATGAAATGTAGGTATTGAATACTGTATTTTAATCTTACATTAGCTCTGTTGTTGTCATTGCTAGTAGAAAAATATCTAACTATTTTTTTTTTTTTCAGTACTTATAGGGACAAAGGCCAAGATGAAGGTTATGATGCCGATGAGGAGGAGCGAGACTTCAGCAGTGACTTTAACGACAGTGACGACGAAGAAAGGGACGAGGTGGGCAGCCTAGAAGGTCCACCCCGAACCTTTAGGGATGAGGAGACCAAATCTCACTTCACAAGCTATTCTCTGTCATCCTCGGTTCTTCGCAGAAATGAGTTGCTCTCTCAACTGGATGGATGTTTTGAAGAAAAAGTAAGTGGTGGTCCTGCTGTGATTCAGCTGCTTCTTTGCCTTGTGCTATAAGAGATCTTGGATTCCCCCTTATTTTGGTTGCTTTATCTTGCTGTCACACTGCTCTTGCAAAGATAAATGACTTGCAGCTTATTGATTAAGGTTTAAAGAATTGCAAGAAAATAGAAGAATTATTATCCATTCATGAATGTATTTATGAATGAAGAGGCAGTTTTCAGGTGGGTTACAGTGAACTTGATGCTCTTGTCCCTCCTAGTATTTGGTGCATGTCTCCTGTCTAGGTCTTATCTAACTGTATGGAAGCCACCGTTAACCCCTTATTTGTAGGTACATCTACTATGATGCCATGGCGGTGTAGTGCCAATGCCGTGGGTGGCATTCCTACAGATGTGGTCCATACAGATATACTCATTTTGGCGGACCACACGGCCACCGAAAATGCCCACGCACATTGGGTTAAGAAAAAGAATAATAGAATAAAAATAAATAGATAAATTAATAATTAAGTAATAAGTAAATAAATAGACATATCAGTAAATGTCAGTGAATGAATGAATTAGATTCTTGGAATACAGTGGTTATTAATATAGCAATGAAAGACAGAAAACTTCTTTTTATGAATTACAGTTTTTTCATCATTATCTGACCATACTTTCAGTTTGTGTGATAGTTTGAATAATGCAAACTTACATGGGGAGGAAACTGCAAGGTGGGTCAAGTGACTGATGTGAGTTTTATTTTTACAGTTCCTCCGAGAATATCAGGACGAACAGGTTGGAGCTCTGGATGGTGAAGACATCGATGGCTACGTTGACGAGGAGTCGCTTCTCTTCAAGCAGGCAATGGATCAGTCCCGTAAGCAGATAAAGGAAGATTCAGATGAAGAAAATACTAGGATTGTTAAGTGGATCAAGGATATGCAACAACAGAAAGGTTTTGGGAAAGAAGAGAAGGAAGAGGTTTGTATATTTATAATTTTTTTGTGATAGTAACAATAACAACAAAGATATTAATGAAAATAATACCGCTGTAATTTTATAAGTCTGTATTTGCATTTTTGTTATCATCTTTATTGGATCATAACTGTAAATGTCTTTCATCAATGTTGCATTTGTGTGACGTGACCATCATCATCGATCAAGAAGATCATCATTTTTATTATCATTTTTACAGTCAGCAATACTGTCCCATATATAATTGCTATCATCATTATTAGTAATCATTAATTCTATTTCTTATGACAGGTGATTGTATCAGACGACGAGCACAAAGAGAAATGGGACTGTGAATCCATTCTGTCTACATATTCAACCCTCTATAATCATCCCCGCACCATCACAGATCCCCCAAGACGCAAGAAAATCGCCATTAATCCCCGTACTGGCATCCCCGTGGAACATGAGGCAGGAGGTTTGACAAGAAAGGCTCTGGCACAGCATGATTTAGATTCCTCGGCTATGAAAGGTAAGCAGGGTATCTTGAATAAGTTCCCGAGGAAGTTAGTGGTCTTGCTTGAAAAGGTGATAGTTTTGACATTGATTTTTATTAGTGTTATTTTTTTTTACCTTTGTAATGAAAAGACTTTCTTGATCTCAGATGGTGGACAGTTGGACACTGAGACACTCATCACAAGCATGTCGGCCATCTCATTTAGACCAGCTGGAGAGACACCGGAGGAGCGTAGATTTAGGAAAAAGGCACTTAAAGAGTTACGAAGGGTAAGTTCCCCTGCTGTAATGTCCAGTATTGAGTGGCTCTTCAGGCATTTTCTGTATATTGGCTCTAGAGGTCCTGTTTTTTTGTTAAGCTGTTTAGTTTTATGTTTGTAATAACATGCCATTAACCCATCAAAGTCACTGTAAATATTTAGCTAAATCACACACCAAAGATATATTATGCAAGGTAGTATATTTCACATAAAGATTCCATATTTTTCATGAAATATAGTATGCAGTGCTTGATATATCTATTATGTATGATTTATCTAAATATTTTAAAGGTAGTCCATTGACAACAGGTATATATCCAGTATGTAGATGAGTAAATGTGAATCTGCTAATTTGTACATTTTAATTAGTTTTTGAACGCAAATATTATAACTTGGCTCATACCTGGCTACTATAGATTTTTTATTTTTTGAAATGCGTTGCTGCTTAGAAAATGTTTATAAGAAGGTTGAAAATTATTGCTTTCCAGAAACTTCTGAGATTACTAAGAATGTACAAATTATTCTTATTTCTTTTTTAATTTTACAGGAAAGACGCATTGAGAAGAAAATAAATAGAGCGGCATTTAAGGATGAAAAGAAGAGGCAAGAGAAGGTTATTATGAACAACAGAAACAATACTAAAATATCTTTAATGTGATGTGATTTTTTTTTTTCTCTCTCATTTTATTGATGCCTGAAATACAGGTATTTTGTTGATTTATTGAATATTTACTAAGCTTAAAGGAAATCTGCTGTGACTTTAGAATTACAACTCACAGATATACATATGTAACACAATTCAAATATCTTCGGGATTCTTTCTCAGAAAGCGCACTAGTTGTAGCCTGCATGATTACTCAATAAACGGTTCTGCGACCTACACGTATTTTACAGTGTGCACTTTCCCAGTTGTTTCAAGGACATCTTTTCAGTTTGAACACCTTTGTTATTGTTGTTATTATGGATTATCTCCTCTTAGCCACAAGTAGATGTGAGCACCATATATTGTATCTCAATGATGAAAATTATAATTGTGTCTATTTAACATGAATAAATCATGAGTATATCACTTAATATTTCATAATCCTTCAAATTGTATTAATTTATTTTTATATGTTTTTGTTAAGTGTGTTTTTCAAGAGTACTATAGGTTTTTGTAAAAAAGAAAGGTTTTTTTGTTTGTGTGTGTGAGTTTGAGTGTGAATTTGGATGTTTGTGTAAGTGTAAGAGTAAGTTTTTTTCTTAAGGAAATATCAAGGGCTATTGTGTGAAAAAACATCTGTAGGACAGTTTATCATTTGTGCAACAATTTGATCAGAATTTGATCATCAGGCAAGATGTAAAGGTGATTTTCGAAGTCTTAAGTAAAAGGGCCATGAGTATTTTATTAGCAAGAATTGTTTTTTATGATTTTAAATTACCAAAGGCTGAAGGTATTTCTGAATAATCACTTTAGAGAACATCATAAAAAATCATCCTTGTCTTTGTCTTCAAAGGAATCATGACAGAAAAATGCAGTTACCAGCTATGAAACAATCAAGTCACTAAAATTGTGCCAGATATTTTGAAATCATTAGTGATTATTATGATTGTCCTTTTAATTATTGGCCTCTTGTC
>NC_061843.1:11867313-11887313 GCF_019202785.1 Penaeus chinensis | reverse complement strand
AAAACAAATAGGGTTAAGATTTATTTTCCTCCTTACCTTGAGCACCACTTTAAATCACGTATTTATGACTGGTATAACGATTATACACTAACGAGTGTTGATAATTTCTCCATGGACATGACGAAATTGAGCTCACTTCCCACAAATATTCAAAATCACCTTAGTCATTCTAAAATTGTACGTAGATTTGCCATTGAGATTGGATGTTCTGATACCGACCCTCCAGATTTTGCTGAGATTACTAAGTGGGAACTGAATAACGCACTGATCAAAGGAAAAGCGTCCGCCCCAGGTGAGGATGGATTTACCTATAGTGTCCTCCGCTTTATAGCTCAGGTACCTGGTAATCCCCTTTTGCACCTGTACAGGTTAAGTTTGTCACAAGGTATTCTGCCTGGCCCCTGGACGCGCAGTCTAATCATCCTTATACCGAAACCAAGCACTGATAAATACCGCCCAGTTTCACTAACCTCATGTTTATGAAAAGTTCTAGAAAGGATGATTTTGAACAGACTCAGGTACAGGTTGTACGGATTTTTATTTCAGGACGTAGCACACAACATTGCTTTGCAGAGTACTTTTCAAGTTCTGACCCAGGGAAGCACACTGTTTTTCTTGACCTTAAGTCAACTTTTGATATTGTAAACAGAGAAGTTATCCTAGAACAGTTAGTAAGCTTTGGCATCAGGGTAAATTATTGAGGTGGATTAGAATGTATCTTTCGAACAGATCAGCAAGTGTCTTGTTCAGAGGAGTGAGAGGTTCCACTTCACAATCTTTTGAACTTAGGACTCCACAGGGAGTTCTCCGCCCTATGCCATTCGGTGTCCTCATGCACAAACCGGTGGCAGATAGTCCACATGGGGATGGTGAATCCATTATATGCTATGCTGATGGCATATGTGTCAGAGCATCATCACAAGAGAGGATGCAAATCATTCTCGACAAACTCACAAGGGCTCATGAGTGTGCATTAGTCATCTCCGCTGAGAAAGCAAGGTTACTCAACTCATGCATCATTCACCTACCCACCTTTAACATAGATTACCAAGAACTTGACACGTGTCATAAGTATAGATATCTCGGAGTGAACGTAAATGATGCAGACTTGATCCTTTCTCTAAGGAAAAGACTCTGGGAGTGATTGAAAGTTCTTGTCGGATGGGAACATGGCATCAATGTTAAGCTCGCTAGGGTGTTTTACTTTACTTAGCTGTGAGGATTATCCTCGGCGCCCCGAGAACAGCAAGGATAGTGAATATGAGATCAGAACTAAAATTACCATCCATTTCTGATAGAATAATATTTATTTCCACCATATTTGGGTTTAGAGCTCTGAGGGAACTCGTGTATCTTTCAGATTTCCCAAAACAATTGCAACATAAAATCATGCAAGCAGACGTGGCTAATCACTCACACGCGTGCCCTCTGATATACAAAATCTCCTTGAACATTACGATGCTTGATGTCCCAATTAGTAAAGTACCAAAAGGTCGATCCATTTCATCATGGAAAAAATCAACACTTACCGTGCACCTTATATGTCAAAAAAAAACAAAAAAAACGGAGTGTTAAAAACATTTGCGTAGCAACGATAAAGAAATACACAGAATCTATGGGCGATGATGTATACGAGTGTTACGCTGACGGATCCGTACAGTCTGGATACAAAAGTGGTTGTACTTGAGTTGTATACAAAAATGGCTTATTACAACATCACGTTAATATGAGAGTGCAAAATTGGGTCAACACGGAGTTGGCAGGTATACTCCTTGCAACGGAATTCTTAATGTCTCGGGGCTCTGGAGTAGTTTTCTGTAACTCTCAAAGTGCTCTTCGGACACTAAATTCTTTCAAATCGCGTGTCGATGAGGAAATTGTGAGTTGTATTAAGCGTAACTTAACTTATGCAATAGAGCGCAATCTCAACATTCAATTTGTATGGATACCATATCATGGTATCCATACGTAGACAAATTGACCACGTAGACAAACTGGCGAAGGAAGCCTGCAGAAAAGATACTGTGAACATAGATCTTGGGATACCTCTTGCTAGGGTTGCGCATATATTGAAAAGTTATCATAAGGAAGAACTAGTAGATCTGACAAACACTCAAAGGCCTGAAAGCTGTACCATCAGGCAGTACGATCAGTATAGAGATAGCAAACCTTCCTATGGGTTTCTCCGAAGTCAAACCAGACAATGTGACGTCGTTATTGCCAGAATACGTTTAAGTTACGATATGTACTGAAGACTGTACGGTGCAAGAAGTGCAGATGAATCTAGATGTAGACTGTGTAACGAAGGAAACAAGCGAACGCTTAAGCACTATATCTCGGAATGTCATGTGATACAGATTTTCAGACCACCTAACATGAGGTATAAAAAAACTATGTGAATATCATATTTCATCTGATACATTGGAAGATATATTTATACTATATCCTAAATTTACTAAAACTGTCGTAAACAAAGGACAGTCTTATATAAAGACAGTGGCAAAAGCATATCACCGTAGTTTGTTTACATGATGTATGATTTATATTTTTATTTTACCCTGTACAATTACAGTAGTCACAGAATACTGTACAATGTCAAATATATATAAAATTGTAATCACGATCGCCCACGCCTGAGCAGATAGACAGGGTGGTAAACAAAGTTACTTTACTTCCAGCCGTATATTTTGTGACTCCTAAAGAGAGATTAATTATCTCCATACCCAACTCCTAGAAATTATAAATATCGGATCATTTTTCTAGCTGTATGTCTCTGTCAAGTTCTTGAGAAATTCGATTAGAATATATAAATTCCAAATATATATAGAATTACTTTTTATAAAATATTCACGTATTGGCACCCAAGGTTTATATTAATTTTAAGCCAAAGTTTGGTATTACAAATAAAGAAATGATGAGCAACTAACTGTCAAAGTTTAGAATTCTAAGCTAAGAAAGTTGTTAATCTGGATTAGAATGTCTTTTTTTTTTTTTTTTTTTTTTTTTTTTTTTTTTTTTTTTTTTTTTTTACTTCGAAACTGACACTATTCAGGTTTTAGTGTTGGTACCGTACACTCACGGAGTATCTTTTTGCGGCACTTTTTATCTTTTACAGCTCTCCTGCCCCAGAATACTACGGCAAATAAACCTAAACTACATGCTCAGTCGACAACCATAAACCTCACCAGAAGAATGGAAATCACTAACTGCATCAGTAGATTTTGTTTAATCTTGGAATCCCAGAGAGATGCCTCTCGAGTAAACTTTCAGAAATACCTCAAGAATCCGAACTTTCTATAAGAGATAGATAGATAGATAAATAGATAAATAGATAGATAGATAGATAGATAGATAGATAGATAGAGAGAGAGAGAGAGAGAGAGAGAGAGAGAGAGAGAGAGAGAGAGAGAGAGAGAGAGAGAGAGAGGGAGAGAGAGAGAAACGCAGATAGAGACAGAGAGACAGAGACATAGAGGGACAGATCGAGAAAAGAATTTGTGAAATGACTGGGGGAATGTGACCCGAAAATAACACAATTTGAGTGTATAAAAAATCGTCATTGAGAATGCGTGTGTACGGAGGCGGGAGAGCTAACGAGGGTGAAAAGGGCGCGGAGAGACGTTCGAAGTACAAAGAAAGAAAATCATAATGATAATGATGATAATGATAATGATAGTAATAATGATAATGATGATGATAATGATAATGATGGTGACGATGATGATGGTGATAAATGATATCAATAATAGTAAGGATGATGGTGATGATGATAATGATAATGATAATCAAGGTATCTTTACACAGGCAAACCCACTCCACGCTGAGGAAAATTTTAATTGTCAACTTCCGGTCTAAGCTCCGTCTCATCACCTTTATTCGCTGGAAATACTTTTTTTTTTTTTTCTTGGTTTCTCTTTCGATAATTTCATTACCACCGTTATTACTAAACTAAAGAAAATGCATTGATATAACACTCACCATAAAATATCGCACAAACTGTTTGGGTAAAGAAATGGGGCGGAGGTAATGACATCACCACGAATGAGAGTGCGACATCAGATATCACTAATACCTAGATACCTAATTATATGTATAATTTACTCGATATTGTCATACTTACCAGAAGTAAAACCAAACTTCTCCTCTTTTATTTATAATAATGAAGAGTTCCTTACCATTAACAGCAGATAAAGAAAAAGTCAGTTTTATTTATGGGTTCAGTAGGCTATATGGAAGTGTAGCTACCTGGTAATATGTATCTTGATGACAATGGTAATAATTACGATGATGATTACAATAATAATTACAATGACGATTATAATAGACCTTTACTGATAATGATGATAATGGTAATAATGATAATAATAGTAATAATGATGATGATAATAATAATAATAATAAAATATGATAATAATAACAATAAGGATAATAAAATATGATAATAATAACAATAACAATAATAATGATTGATAATGATCATGATCATAATAATAATAATAAGGATTACAATAATAATGTAATAATTATATGAATGCAATAATATTATTAATAATGCTAATGCTAATACTACTACTACTAATGATGATGATGATAGTGACAATAGTAATAATAATAACATTAATAAGAATGCTAATAGTGCTAATAATAATGATGATGATACTGCAATAGTAATATAATAGCAATACTAATAATAATAGTAATAATAATGATGATGATGATGATGATAATGATGATGGTGATGAGGAGGAAGAGGAGGAGGATGGTGATGATGATGATAATAATGATAATAAAAACTAATAATAATAATAATAATAATAATAATAATAATAATGATGATGATGATGATGATAGTGATGATGATGATGGTGATTATGATGATGATGATTATAATAATGACAATAATAACTATAGTAATAATAATAATAATAATAATAATAATAATGATGATCATGATGATGATGATTATAATGATTATAATAAAAACTATAATAGTAGTAATAATAGTAATAATGATAATGATAATAATAATAATAATAATAATAATAATGATAATAATAATGATAATAGTAATAATAATAATAATGATAATAATAATAGTAATAATAACAATAATAATACTAATAACAATACTAATAATAATAATGATAATGATAATGATAATTGTAATAATCATAATAACGATAATAAAGATAATAATAATAATAGTAATAATGATAATAACAATAATGATAAAAATAATAGTAATGATAATAGTTATAACAATGATGATAAGAATGATAATAATATTAGCAATAGTAATAATAACCATAATGATGATAATGATAAAGATGATGATAGTAATAACAGTAACAATAATGAGGATGACAGTACTAACAATAAGGAAATAAGATAAAAAAAGCTGAAGAAGAAGAAAAAAAGAAAAAAGAAGAAGAAGAAAAAAAAGAAAAAGAAAAAGAAACAGAAGCAGAGAAGGGAGAGGAAGAACAAGAAGAAAAGAAAAGAAGAAAAGGGAGAAAAAAAAAGGAAAATAAAAGGCCTGGAGGTGGAAGGCACGGCGGGTGTGGAAGGTGGAAGTGGAAATTGAGGGCGAGGGCCAAAGGGGGAGGGGGGAGGGGGTGGCCAGGCGAGAGGGGAGGAAGGGGGAGGGGGGGGGAGGAAGGGGAGGGGGGCCGGCGAAGATGGCCACCGCGCGTCTTACATTCCTGAGAAGACGTGCTGGGAAAGCGGTAAGCCGAGAGGGGAAAAAGCGAGAAGTCTTCCTCACTGGCTATGCCGTATTAACCCCCAGGCATCGAGGCATGAGGGTGGCCATGGGCGGTGGGGGGAGGGGAAGGGAGGGAGGAGGGGAGGGGAGGAGGGGGGGAAGGTTCGGGGTAGTGTGGAGGGGAAGGGAGGAAGGGCGGGAGAGGTGTGGAGGGGAGGGAAGGAGGAAGGAAGGGAGGGCGGGGGAGGTGTGGAGGGGAGGGGGGAAGGACGGGGGAGGTGTGGAGGGGAGAGGGTTGGACGGGGGAGAGGAGGAGGAGGTGGCCCGGGCGAGGGCGAGGGAGCGGGGCGCCGAGGAGAAGGATGCGGAGGGATCGGCCGCACGACTCCTGCGAGAGGCGGGCGTCCGGGAGGGCTACGCATCCCGCCCCGCCGCGACCTTCTGCTCCTCCTTCCCCAGCGCCTCTCGCCCCTCCCGAGGCGCAGGCGGGGCGTCGGGGATGGCCCTTACGGAGCGTCGGGGCGGAGGCGAGAATGAGGCGGGCGCGCGGGCAGGGGTTAGGGCGCGCGGGCGGCGGCGCATGTCGGAATGACGACATAATACGGCGGAGACCTTTACTGAAAACGGGAATCTGAGTCTTATTGGAATTCCTGCGCTGGGAACGCCGGGCCAAAGTTGAGAAATTTTCAGGAATTTTGTGATAAACGATCTCTTATTCTTCATATCGATGCCACATACTCGGCGAAAGAGTCGGGGAAGTCACTGACATACATCTGAACAGGAAATCAAGTTGTGATCGGAAGCGCCATTTCGGGGGAGGCGAAAACAGAACCGGGGGAGGAAATAAACGACTTATTTTCATGCGCAGGTTTTATAGGATCTGATATGAGCGATTATGGCGTAGGAATCGTTGAAATTTGCTCTACGTAATGTGGAAGCGGATCTCAAAACCCCAAAACTTTGATCATAAGAAGAGAAACGGGAAGACGTATTTCCCCTGAGTATGTCCGCTTCCTCCTATCCGAAAGATAAATAAAAACATTATATCAATTTAACTGCCTAAAGCGATAATTACTGACTTTCTTCTATTCATAAGAAATATCACTTGATACAAAATGATCCATTACTATTTATCCTCAACACATTCACCAAAAACAACACAAGAAAAGGGAAAGAACTCCTCTACGGCTCCTGACTGGAGAAATTCGGCCATGTTAACATTCCTATAGAAGAGAGTTAAGTAGGTCGTTTATCCTCTGTATCCGGTTCGTAGATGTCAAGGCCTCGCGGATCACTTTGGTTAACATGCGTGGTTATATCCTGGCAATATCTCGGTCATGCTAGTTATATTAAAGTTACCCTACTTGTCACACCTAGCTCTTGAACTAGGTCAAAACATATTTGTTATTCTCCAGAACTAGGTCATCTAGTATCTCAGAGAAAGAGAGAGGGGGGGGGGGGGGAGTGAAAGAGCGAAGAAGAGACAGATACAGAGACAGAGACAGAGACAGAGACAGACAGAGAAACACACAGACAGACAGACAGAGAAACAAACAGAGACAAATAGAACGAGAGCGAGAGAAACACACACAGTACAGCCTTCACCTCAAGTGCATATCCCTCAATCTCTAATGATAACTAACACAAAAGCCCCCACTCTATCGCTCCGCTAAAAATCACTGCGTCTTCGGCTGTGAGGCGATTACTCTTAAAGACGTTTGATGGTGATTTCTTTTACACTTTTGCAGGTCCTCGAGCAGAGTCCGTACGGTCATTCTTGCTTCTTACCTGGAGGAGGAGGCGGGGATGGATGATGATGAGGAGGAGGAGGATAAAAGTAAATGATGATAATGAAGAGAAGGAGAAGGGAGAAGATGAGAGAGAGGAGAAGAGGTGGAGGTGGAAGAAGAGAAAGAGGGGGAGGAAGGAAGATAAGGATGAGATGGAGAAGGAGGAGTAGGAGGAGGAAATGAAGGAAAAGGAGGTGGTGGTGGAGGAGGTTATAGAAGTGGAGTAGGAAGAAGAGGGGGGGAAGGAGGTAGATGAGGAGGAGGAGAAGGTGGATAATAGATGAAGAAGAAAAAAAGAAGAGAAGCAAATGTGGAAAGAGAAAGAAGGAGAAATCGGCAGAAGATGGGGAGGAGGAGGAGAAGAAGAATAAAAAGAAGAATAAGAAGATAAGGTGGAGAAGAAGAAGAAGAAGAAAGAGGAGTAGAAGAAGAAAATGAAGCAGGAGAAAATCAAAACTAAAAAAAAAGAAGAAGAAGAAGAAGAAAAAAGAAGAAGAATGAACAGGAGGAGGAGAAGGAAAAGGAAAAGGAAAAGGAAGAGGAGCAGAAGATAAGAAAAAAAAAAGGAAAAAGAGGGGGGAAACAGACACGTAGCAGTAGGCGAAATGAGGAAGAAAAAGAAGCAGAAGTAATTAAGAAGGACGAAAATGTGATAAGGACAACAAAAGAGAAAGGGAAAGCGATGATCACGATGAGGAGGAGGAAGAAAAGAAAGAGAAACGAGAAAGACATCAAAAAAAGAAAGAAAATACCGAGAAGGAAGAGGAGGAAGAAGAAGAGGAAGAAGCGAAGGAGGGCCAAGGAAGCAAAGGCTAAGAATGCGCCTTTGCCAGAGAATTTTCCCTCATTAATGATCTCCGACAAGAGCAGAACCTCGCGGCGGTTATTGCGGCGGCGGCGACAAGGAGGATGAGGAAGATGAGGAGGAAGATGAGGAGGAAGATGAGGAGGAAGATGAGGAGGAAGATGAGGAGGAAGATGAGGAGGAAGATGAGGAGGAAGATGAGGAGGAAGATGAGGAGGAAGATGAGGAGGAAGATGAGGAGGAAGATGAGGAGGAAGGCGATGAGGAGGAAGATGAGGAGGAAGATGAGGAGGAAGATGAGGAGGAAGATGAGGAGGAAGATGAGGAGGAAGATGAGGAGGAAGGCGATGAGGAGGAAGATGAGGAGGAAGATGAGGAGGAAGATGAGGAGGAAGATGAGGAGGAAGGCGATGAGGAAGATGATGAGGAAGGCGAGGAGGAAGATGATGAGGAAGATGAGGAGGAAGATGAGGAGGAATATGAGGAGGAAGATGAGGAGGAATATGAGGAGGGAGATGAGGAGGAAGATGAGGAGGGAGATGAGGAGGAAGATGAGGAGGAAGATGAGGAAGATGAGGAGGAAGATGAGGAGGAAGATGAGGAGGAAGATGAGGAGGAAGATGAGGAGGAAGATGAGGAGGAAGATGAGGAGGAATATGAGGAGGGAGATGAGGAGGAAGATGAGGAGGGAGATGAGGAGGAAGATGAGGAGGAAGATGAGGAAGATGAGGAGGAAGATGATGAGGAAGATGAGGAGGAAGATGAGGAGGAAGATGAGGAGGAAGATGAGGAGGAAGATGAGGAGGAAGATGAGGAGGAAGATGAGGAGGAAGATGAGGAGGAAGATGAGGAAGAAGATGAGGAAGATGAGGAGGAAGATGAGGAAGAAGATGAGGAAGATGAGGAGGAAGATGAGGAGGAAGATGAGGAGGAAGATGAGGAGGAAGATGAGGAGGAAGGCAACGAGGAAGATGATGAGGAAGATGAGGAGGAAGATGATGAGGACGATGAGTAGGAAGGCGACGAGGAAGATGATGTGGAAGATGAGGAGGAAGGCTAGGAGGAAGATGAAGAGGAAGATGATGGGGAAGATGAGGAGGAAGATGAGGAGGAAGATGAGGAGGAAGATGAGGAGGAAGATGAGGAGGAAGATGAGGAAGAAGATGAGGAGGAAGATGAGGAGGAAGATGAGGAAGGCGATGAGGAAGAAGGCGACGAGGAAGATTATGAGGAAGAAGGCGACGAGGAAGATGATGCGGAAGATGAGGATGAAGGTGATAAGGAAGATGATGAGGACGATGAGGAAGAAGGCGACGAGGAAGATGATGAGGAAAATGTTAAGGGACATAATGACGTAGATGATGAGGAAGAAGGAGATGAGGGAGAAGTAGAAGAGGATTATGATGAAGATAAAGATAAAGAGGAACAGGAGGAGGAGGAGGAGGAAGATGATGATGAGTAGGAACAGGAGGAGAAGGGGGAGGAGGAGGAAGGCGATAAGGAAAACAAGGAGGGAGATGAGGAGGAAGAAGAAGAGAGAGAGAGAGAGAGAGAGAGAGAGAGAGAGAGAGAGAGAGAGAGAGAGAGAGAGAGAGAGAGAGAGAGAGAGGAGAGAGAGAGAGAGAGAGAGAGAGAGAGAGAGAGAAAGAGAGAGAGAGAGAGAGAAAGAGAGAGAGAGAGAGAGAGAGAGAGAGAGAGAGAGAGAGAGAGAGAGAGAGAGAGAGAGAGAGAGAAAGAGAGAGAGAGAGAGAGAGAGAGAGAGAGAGAGAGAGAGAGAGAGAGAGAGAGAGAGAGAGAGAGAGAGAGAGAGAGAGAGAGAGAGAAAGAGAGAGAGAGAGAGAGAGAGAGAGAGAGAGAGAGAGAGAGAGAGAGAGAGAGAGAGAGAGAGAGAGAGAGAGAGAGAGAGAGAGAGAGAGAGAGAGAAAGAGAGAGAGAGAGAGAGAGAGAGAGAGAGAGAGAGAGAGAGAGAGAGAGAGAGATTGACAGAAAAATAGATAGAAATATGGACAGATAGACAGACAGATAGATGGATGGACATAAAGATAGATAGGTAGATAGATAGATAGATATATAAACAGATAGATAGATAAATAGATATTAAGATGGAGAGATAGACAATAGATAGAGAGAGAGAGAGGGAGAGAGAGAGAGAGAGAGAGAGAGAGAGATGAATAGATAGACAGAAAGAAAAGTAGACCTATAGATAGATAGATAGACAGAGAGAAAGAGGGGGGAAATAGGGAATTTAAATGTTTAGTCTTTGTTTCGGAACGGGTTCAGGTAGATGGCTATAAGACTGATAGACTTCTGTAACATAGATTATGTTATAGAACATAGATAGTAAGAAGATGAAATTCAAGAAAAGAAACAGCACTTGTTTAGGTTGTGAAAAATAAGTATCTTATGTGCATTTTCACTTCACATAAGTCACCAAATTGTGAAGACCATATATAAAACTGGGAAACTCGGTTAGCTTTCCAATGTTATTGACACTACGAACCAAGTGACCTTTCCTAGAAATGCTATATTGACACACAAGGAACGCGAGATATGGCATAAGCGTTGTTTATGACGGAAAGTTAAATGTGGGTTTTCATTTCCGTAGATTTCTATTCTCGGAATCGTTCACATTTTTTCAATCTTGATTTTTTATTTGTTACTTTTTTGCAGATGTCTAATCTCTTGATAGTACTTTGCTCTTTTTGATTTATATACATCATTTGTATAATATATATGTATTATTCCATGGTGATATTTATCTATAAAAGTTCAAAGACATGCTAATATTCTGATATTGCATCAGTACGTACACACGCATACACACACACGTGCATGAATGTGTATGTGTGTTTCTGTGTTTATGTGTATATATGTGTGTGTATGCATTTGTATATATTCACGATACATACAAACAGACACAGTATATGAACCTATATATCTATATATGTGTGTACCATTCTGCTTTTATACATACCTACCTAACAACGCATCCACATACATACAAACACACTCTCTCTCTCTCTCTCTCTCTCTCTCTCTCTCTCTCTATATATATATATATATATATATACATATATATATGTAAATATATATATATATATATATATATAAATATATATATATATATATATATATATATATATATATATATATATATCTTCACTATACGTAAACCTCACATCTACATGTTTACATCTATTTACCTTTACGGAGAGATGATCAATGAAATGATGGGCAAGACAGTTTTCAAATATTTTTCAAAGTTGTCGCAGAAAACCCATCAGCAACTTGTCACTGCCACTCGCGCTTCTTAATGCATTTGGAGTCCCTTAGGTCTTGTCTCAAGCGATTTCATTTAAAAAAAAAAAGGAAAAAAAAAGAAAGAAAAGAAGAGGGAAAGAATCGAGTGTCGAATTAGATGTTTTAAGCATAATTGAGAGATAGATAGGGAGAGTGAGAGAGAGAGATAGGGAGAGAGAGAGATTAAGAGAGAGAGAGAGAGAGAGAGAGAGAGAGAGAGAGAGAGAGAGAGAGAGAGAGAGAGAGAGAGAGAGAGAGAGAGAGAGAGGGAGAGAGAGAGAGAAAGAGAGAGAAAGAGGGAGAGAGAGTGAGAGAGAGAGAGAGAGAGAGAGAGAGAGAGAGAGAGAGAGAGAGAGAGAGAGAGAGAGAGAGAGAGAGAGAGAGAGAGAGAGAGAGAGAGAGAGAGAGAGAGAGAAAGAGATTGAGTGAGAGAGAGAGAAACATAGATAGATAGAAAGATAAACAGAAGGAGATATAGATAGATAGATGAATAAATAGATAGACAAATAGATAAAATAGATAGATATATAGATAGATAGAAAAAGAGAGAGAGAGAGAAGGAGAGAGAGGGAGAGACAGAGAGAGAGAGGGAGAACGAGAGACAGAGAGACAGAGAAAGATAGAGAGAGACAGAGACATAGAAAGAGAAAGAGAAAGAAAGATGAGAAAAGAAAGAAAGAGAGACAGAGAAAGAGAGAGAGGAAGAGAGAGAAGTTATCCTAAGGACCAGTCCGCGGACCCGCCGTCCTCGCTGGCCTCGAGGTCACGAGGGGCGTGAGGGCGAAAACCGGAAGGTCCTCGAGGAGACAAGTATCGGGTTGGAGGGGGCGGGGGAAGTGGGTAGGGGGGGTAATGGGGGTATGGGGGTAAGAGGGAGGGGGGTTGTGGTCTGTAAGGGGCGGTCACTGACGACCACGAAGCTGTTTGATCTTCGGCCGCGGATACTGTGCACTGCTAGGGGGATGGGATGCGTATCTCACAAACACAAACACAGAAAGCGAGAGAGAGAGAGAGAGAGAGAGAGAGAGAGAGAGAGAGAGAGAGAGAGAGAGAGAGAGAGAGAGAGAGAGAGAGAGAGAGAGAGAGAGAGAGAGAGAGAGAGAGAGAGAGACAGAGAGAGAGAGAGAGAGAGAGAGAGAGAGAGAGGGGGGGGGGGGGAGAGAGGGAGAGGGAGAAGGGAGAAAGAGAGATAGAGACACAGATAGACTCATACATACATAGAGAGTCACAGCCACAGTCATACCGACAGACACGCAGACACACACACACGCTAGCCAATCCATCCACCTACTCACACAACTATCCACTTACACACTTACCCACCCACAAAAACCACAATCCATTAGAATACGCTCGCACGTACATAAATACAAGAAAGCGCTCCAACTAGAAGACCGGGAAGGGGAAAAGGTAGACACAGCAGCCGAGAGTGAGGGCGAGGCAGGCCAGCTGGCTCGTGGAAAACGAATCATTAGGTGGATGCGGAGGTCTTTCGGGGGGGTAGCCTTGCATACTAATGACGAGTCGGGGTAGGGTGAGGGTAAGGGGGAGGGTTGTGGGTTGTGGGGAGCGGTGGGGAAATATGAGGAAGGGGCAGGAGGAGTGGGGAAGAGAGGGAAGGGGTGGGACGAATTAGAAAGGGCGAGGAAGAGGTGGCGAGGGATGGGCAAAAGAAGAGAGAGGTGAGGAAGTGTGAAGACTAGTTGGATAAGGGATAGGAAGTGTTGGGGAAGGGTAGGAAAAGATGGGATCGTTTAGAGATGGATAAAAAGGAATAGGGAGAAGAGGGAAAGGTTAGACTTCGGTTTTCTGTGCTGCCTTTCCTGTGGTTCTGTGGCGGCGTCGAAACACACTGATGCCTGTGGTGGGGTAGGTCTTTTTCGTTGAACGGAGTATGTTTATTTTATTATTATTTTTTTTTTTTGCAGTAACTATGGCTTCTCTATTATCACTTGTCGCCCCCATCTACTCCATTATCCATTGTGATTGTTATTATTATTACTGTTATCATTATGGTTATGGTTGGGAAAGGTTGGGGAAGGATACGGGATGAAGAGAGATGGGAAGAGGTGGAAGAGGGGTGCTGAAGGGTTAGGAAAAGGGAAGGAAATTATGCAGAAGAATGAAGATAGATTAGGGAAGGGTAGGGAGAGTTAGGATGGGTTGGGGGAGAAAGGGGTGGGGAAAAATTAATGATAATGGGATGGGAGTTAGGCAAAGAGGGAGGGGGAACGGGATGGGGATTTTAAGAGTCCAACACTCAAAGAGCGCTGTAAGTTCAGTGGGCAAATATGTAACGGAAGAAGTAAAGAGGCGGTCACTCTTGCATTTTTTCAACCACAAATCGGCGGCAATTTTAACATTTCCATTTTCCTCAACTTTCGAGTTCGCAAAATCTACTACTTGGTCGGGGGTA
This sequence comes from Penaeus chinensis, assembly GCF_019202785.1. Lineage (NCBI taxonomy): Eukaryota > Metazoa > Arthropoda > Malacostraca > Decapoda > Penaeidae > Penaeus > Penaeus chinensis. Next base: position 11,873,298 of record NC_061843.1, on the reverse strand, counting down.
GAAGCGGAGGATATGTAACATTTAGATATCGGCGAAGCAGGCATGGCAATAGTCTGTAGCCTGTTTAGAAAAGAATATTCAAAAGCACCAATAATAATAGTAATATATATATATATGCTAACTGTATTTAAGTGGAAATTCGTCGAAGAGTAGGCGTGAAGTCATCACTGTTTACATGGCGGGTATTCCAAGTTCCTCAAAAGAGCTTGCCTATATCAATCTTCCAAACGAATTCTGCCTGCAGATGATGATACATACGTTTACTATTACTTCTACGTCGTTTAAGAAATCGTTGAGCCTCCATTTCTACAGCTGATGCCAAATAACCTTCGAAGAGGGCCGCGAGGGCAATCTTAGACGCTATGTTTATTGCTAAAATTGAGGGAAAAGGCAATGGTTCTGTTCGCCCCGTGTGACCAGCAAGTTGGGAAATCTCGAAGCTTCAAATGCCGGATCATATCACAAACTGGTTGTTGAAAAAGACGCTCGTGTGACCCTGCTTTAAGGATCACAGACGCCGACAAGTTGGAACATTACTGGTCCCTCAATGTCTCTGTCTACTTTAGATTACAGGAAGGAAATTGACATATTGATGAATCTATTTAACAAAAAACTGTCAAATAAACATAAATTTATTTTAATAATACTGGAAATGAATACAATACTATGATAAACACGGATGGAATAGCTAACAAGACACAAAGGTCATAAAATAAAGAAAAAAAAAGGAAGTCGGTTTCAAGGCATGAGCACACCACATAAAACCGAAAAAAATATATATATAAAACAGAACCGATTATTTTATAAGAGTTGTTAAATGATATAAAACACCCTTCTAGGGACCCGTGAAAACGTATCAACAATGAACCAAACCCTCCAGAAAACCGACAATATCACCAGCAAGTCGCCAACATCACTAACAAATCATCAATATTACTTAACAAGTCCACAATATCACGAACCAGTCATCAATATCACTAACAAATCACCAGCACTACCAACGACTCGCCAACATCATCAACAAGTCACCCAATTCATCAACAAGTCGCCCATACCGCCAACAAGTGGTCGCTTTTCTCCCTACAGCCGCACCCAGAGGAGACGCAGACCGAGAGAGTAGTGACAGGGGTAGATGACAATGCCAGGCTTGGGAGGCTGAGGGACGCCGTGCATACAGACCTCGTACACGGCGGAGTGCCTGGTTGTTTCCCAATGACTTCGGTTTTCGGTGCTGCCTTTCCTGTGGTTCTGTGGCGGCGTCGAAACACACTAATGCCTGCGGTGGGGTAGGTCTTTTTCGTTGAACGGAGTATGTTTATTTATTTCTTAGTTTTTGCAGTAACTGTGGATTCTCTATTATCACTTATCGCCCTCATCTTCTCCATTATCCATTGTGACTGTTATCATTATTACTGTTATCATTATGATTATTATTGTTATTAATTTTATTATTATTATTATTATTTTGATGGTGATTATTATTTTTTTTATTATTATTGCTATTATTATTATTGATGTTGTTATCCTCATCGTCCTCATCATCCTCATCCTCATCCTCATCCTCCTCCTCATCATCATCATCATCATCATCATCATCACCACCATCATCATCATCATCATCATCATCATCATCATCATCATCATCGTCACCATCATCATTATCATCATCATCGTCATCATCATCATCATCAGTATCATTAATATCCATGCTGTTATTATTATCATCATCATGATTATTATTATCATTCTCATAATTTATTTTTACTATTATTATGTCATGATCATTATTATTACTGTCTCTATCAACCTGGTGTTGTTATTTTTGTTGTTATTTTCTTAACATCAATATTGTAGTTTCAGTATCAGAAATAAGTATCAGTACTATAAAGAAAAATCCTATGCGTTATTACTGCTTTGAATGATATCAAGTTAATCGTCTCATTACCATATTCATTAATATGGTTATTTGTTATCGTTTTCATTACTATCAGTATGATTATGTGTTTGTAATGACTCATATATTTTTCTTCAAGTAGGACAAAGAAATATTTTAACGTGGTTCCTTTCACATTTTTAGGGGAAAAAAGATGGCGAGAAAATGTATGCAGATAAATCTTGGGAAAAAAACGTTTGCAGAAAAAAAAACATCTTTTGAGAAACATTTAAAGATTAAATATTTGGAGACAACCCTTCGGGAAGAAACGTTTGAAAAGAAATCCTTGGAGCGAAACGCAAAAAGAGAAACGTTTAGGAAGAAATGGCTAGAGAGAAATGTTCGTAGTGATGTGAAACGTTTGAAAATAAATATCTGCAGAAAAACGTCTACAGAAAAACGTCACTAGAAAGAAATGTTTGGAGAGAAATGCCCTGAGAAAAAAAAAAAAAAAAAAAAAAACAGCTTCAGAGAAACGTTCTAAGATGTGTCTCCAGCGAAACGTTTAACGAGAAACGTAAAGCAGGACGTTCAAGCTATTTCGTAATTCTCCAACATCCTCCCCCGCCCCACCCCACGATCTCGTCTTTTGATCCCCGTGGCACCTAATGGCACCCACTGACACCCGTCCGGAGCAATAACGCTTTGGGGTCAGGGTCCCCCTCCCCCCCGCCCCCTCAGGTTTTACCAATGGAGATTCCTTTATTAGTGTGTTGTGTTTTGTCTCGCTTGTTTACTTCAGCTTCTTCCTAGTCGATCTGATATTACTTACACTCCTAACCGGCTTCTCTGCCTCCCTCACGTTTTTTACGCATTTGTGGAGATTTTTTATTCATCTTCTTGATTTCGATGATTATTTTCTTATTCACTGACTAATTTTTGGTAGGCGGGAGGGGGTCTATTTGCATGAGTGTCATACTTATTTCGCGATCGCCTGTTATAGATCATTTCTCCTTAAGTTACCTTACGCCCTTTCGATATCCCTCTACCTACCTCATACTTAGTAGCTGCCTGCTTCATACTTCGTAGTTGCCTTCCTCATATCTGATACCCGCCTACCTCATACCTGGCAGCTGCTTATCTAGCACCTGGAAACTGTCTACCTCATATCTGGTAGCTGCCTTCCTTATATCTGCCTGCCTGTTGAATAGAAGTGATCCCGGGATATATATGGAGGAGGTGTCCGAATTGCAAACTTCGTGTTTGTATCATATGAAATTTTAAGAACATCTGTTTATTTGTTATTGTCGTCATTATTATCATGATTATCATGTCGTCATGATAATAATGATAATAATAATAATAATGATAATAATATTAATAATAACAACAACAATGATAATAATAATGATAATAATAATAATAATAATAATAATAACGATAACTATAATAAATAGTACCGAAAAAGGAATACATAGAAAGACACGATAAAGCACTAATCTATATATACTGTAAAATATGTAAACACTATGACGTCGAAGTTCCCTCTAGATAGTATGAACACAAGCCAAGCACAGTAGTTGAATGTCAGGATGCAATCATACTACGGGACATGACAATCCATACTGACAAGGCGATTGCTGCCAATAGAACCGATATCGTGATTAAAAAAACAAGAAGGAAAACAAATGTATTTTCAATGACATGTCAGTTCCATCTGAGCGAAATTCTGTATGTAAATAAGCAGAAAAAAAAAATGTCAGAATAGAAGAAGACCTTGAGCTTGAACTTACCAAAATGTGGAACACGAGAACGGATAGTATTCCTATTTTCGGCGGAAGCCTCGGTCTTAATAGAAAGCGAATGAATGATCACGTATCAAGGATTCCCGGAAGGATCAACATCGAAGAAATCCAGAAGATAGTCATATTAGGAACGTCACATATCCTGGGGAGAGCTCCTTCTGTAACCTAGGAAATGACTGGACTTATGAATTAGTTTAGTCTTGGCCTCTTCAAAAAGATGACATGTAATGATAATAACAATAATGATAATTATGATACAAATTATAATAATAATGATGATAATAATAATGATAATAATGATAATGATAATAACAACAATAATAATAATAATAGTAATAATAATAATAATAACAACAATAATGATAATGAAAATAATGCTAATAATACTACTACTAATAATAATGATAATGATAATAATGATAATAATAATGATGATAATGATAATAATAATTAGTAGCAGTAATACTAATTATTGTTATTATCATTAGTATTATAAAAATAGCAATAAAAGTAATAATATTGATAGTAATAATGATTATGAAATGACTTCTACTTCTACTACTACTACTACTAGTAATAATAATAGTAATGATAATAATAATGATAATAATAATGAAAATAATAATGAAAATAATAATGAAAATAATAATAATGATAATAATTAGAAAAATGATTATGATATCTATAATAATAATATTAATAAAGTACTAATAACAATGATAATGATAATAATGTTAATAGTGAAAACAACAATAACTTTAACAATGATGATGCTGATAATGATAATGGTAATTATAATGATGATGATAATAATAATAGTAATAATGATAATAATAATAACAGTAATAATAATAACACCAATAAAAAAATAATGATAACAACAATAACTACAATAATGATAATGATAATGATAATAATAGTGATAATTATAATAGTGATGATGATGATTATGGTGATGATGATGATAATAATAATAATGATAATAATAATAATAATAATAATAATAATAATAATAATAATAATAATAATAATAATAATAATAATAATAATAATAATGATAATAATAATGACGACAATAATAATAATAATAATAATAATAATAATAATAATAATAATAATAATAATAATAATAATGAGAATGATGATACTAATAATAAGAATGACAACAATAATAATTATCATTATCATTATAATGATAATGATAATAATAATGATAATCATAATAATGATAATAATAATGATAATAATAATGATAACAATAATAATAATAATAATAATAATAATAATAATGATAACAAAATAATGATGATCATGATCATGATGATAATAAAAATAATGAAATAATAATAATAATAATAATAATAATAATAATAATAATAATAATAATAACAATGGCAGTAATAATAATGCCAATATTATCATAATCATTATCATCAATAATAATAACAACAGCAACAACAATAATAACATAGATAATGATAACGTTATTACTACTACTAATAATAATAACAATAATAATAATAATGATAATGGTATCAATAGTAATAATAATAATGATAATAATAATAATAATAATAATAATAATAATAATAATAATAATAATAATAATAATAATAATAATAATGGTAATGATGATAATAATGATGATAATAATGATAATAATAATGATAATGATAATAATAATAATGATAATAATAATAATAATAATGATAATAACTTTTATAATAATAATAATGATAATAATTGTTATAATAATAATAATGATAATAACAATGATAATGATAATACTACTACTACTACTAATACTAATAATAATAATGATAATAACAATAATAATAATATTGATAATAATAATAATAATAATAATAATAATAATAATAATAATAACAATAATAATGATAACAATAATAATGATTATGATAGCAAAGGCAACACAGAAGTAATATTCGTGATAATAATAACAATGATAATAATGATAATGATAATAATAGTAGTAATAATAGTAATAATGATAATGATAATAATAATACTAATAATAATTAATAATAAGATTTTTTCTATTAATAATAATAATGATAATAATAATAATAATGATAACAAAACAACAACAACAACAATAAAATTAATGATCATGATAATAATAACAATTATGATTATCATTATCGTCATTATTATTGTGTCTTCCTTTCTCTTCTTATTATCAGTATTATCATCAACATTATTCATGGCAACATAATGACATGCAGTCTGAATGAAATTACGCGATTTCTTTTAAGAGATTATTCACTTACATATTATACAATATTA
>NC_061843.1:11849813-11857313 GCF_019202785.1 Penaeus chinensis | reverse complement strand
ACGCGCGCGGCTTGGAACCTACTGCTTCAGGAGAGAGAATCTGCGGGGGGCAGGGGGGGGGGGGGGTCATCGTTGTCTTTGTTGTTTGTTTTGTTGCTGTTTATTCTTGATTAGTATATTTGCTATTGGTAACATTATGTATATTGTAAATATTATTATGGTATTTTTATTGTTATCAATATTGTTATTGTTATTATTAATATTATTATTACTATTATTTCTATTTATTATTATTATTATTACCATTATCATTATTGCTGTTATTATTTTTTGTAGTAGTAGTAGTATGTTATTGTTATTGTTATTATCATTGTTATAATTATTATTATTTACTATTATTATTATCATTATTATTATCATTATCTTTATTATTATTATTATTATCATTATTATTATTATTATTATTATTATTATTATCACTATTATTATTTTTATTATTATTGTTATTATTATTATCATTACTATTATTATTATCTTTACTATTATTATTATTAGTAGTAGTATCATTATCTTTATTATTATTAGTATTATTATTATTATTATTATTATTAATATTATTACTAGTATCATTATTATCATTATCATTATTATTATTATTATTATTATCATTATCATTATTATTATTATTATTATTACTATTATTATTATTATCATTATTATTATTATTATTATTATCATTATTATTATTATTATTATTATTAATCTTATTACAATCATCATTGTTGTTATTATTATCATTATTATCATTATCATTATAATCATCATCATCATTGTTAAAATTATCATCATTATCGTTATTGTTACTTTTGAAAATAATAATGATAACAACAGTCAAAACAATAAGGAATAATAACAATAATAGTAACACAATTACGATGATGATAACAAAACCGATGGTGATAATGATGACAATAATGTAGCAGATGATGACGATCTTAATGATACTGATGATAAAAGCTATAGTTCCTTTAAAGTTATACTGTCAACGATAGGGATTTTAATCATAATTAGGAAAATGAGGCAGATACTTATCATTATAAAGATAATTATAGAAATACCACGAAACAGAAATAGAAAAAGATAACTATAGCTAAGAGTGATAAGAAGGATAATCGTATTTATAAAGATAATTATGAGAATGATAATAATAAAAATACCAATGGTGACAATAATTGGTTATAATAATGGTAATGATAATGATATGGTGATGTGATGATGAAAGTAACAATAATAGTGAGTCTGATAAGTGACACTATTATTGTCGTTATTTTCACCATTATATATATTTTTTAATCATTATCATTATTATATTCTAGTCTTATTGTTTCCATAACTATTATGATTATCATTTGTATTATCACTTTTATCATGGTCGTCAATTTTATTACGATAATAACAATCTTCATTGTTGCTTATATCATAATCACGATCGTTATCACTATTATCAAATATTTTTGTTTCATTATCAATAGTCGTACATATATGATTGCAATTATTACCATCATTATCAACTTCATTCATTATGGAGTGATTTTAGCTCAAGGAGAAGGAATAGTAATAACACTGGTGATTGTGGTAATAATGAAAATTACTTCTGCACACAAAAAAAATATATATATATACAAAAAATAATAATAATAATCGCAAACATAATCATTATCATCACCGTCATTATTATCATTCATTTTCTTCTACATCTCTACATTTTCCTTCTTTCTTAAGTTTCTTTATAACCACATCAGCTAATCTGCTTTTATCCTCATTGGTCTGAAAGTAAATCGAACTTATTTATTGTGCTTACAAAGTGTGATTTGAGACTAGGTATCGTCTCGTATCCCTATTACGTGTGAGAAAATAGTGCCGTCTAGCCTCGTATCCCTCTCATTGTAAAACCGAAAACTAGTATCGTATCCCTCCTACGTGTAAAGTTAAAGACTAGTCACGTATTCCTCCAAAGTGCAAAATTAGATACTCGTTTCGTGTCTCTTCTAGTTGTAACATTAAAAAATAATTCCGTATCCCTCCAAAATCAAAGACTCTCCTAAGTGAAACATTAAAGATTAGTTTCGTATCCCTCCTAAGTGTAACAATAAAGACTTGTTCCGTATCCCTTCAAAATTAAAGACTAGTTTCGTATTCCTCCATAGTATAACATCAAACATTAAAGACTTGTTCCGTATCCCTCCAAAATAAAAGACTAGGTTCGAATCCCCCTAATTATAACATTAAACATTATGGACTAGTTCTGTATCCCTCCTAAGTGTTACATTAAAGGCTAGTTTCGTATCCCTCCCATGTGTAACATTACAGACTAGTCTCGTGTCCCCCTTAGTATTCAATTTTTATTTATTCCGTATCCCCCCAAGGGTAACATGAAAGACTAGTTTAGTATATCTTCAACATTAAAGACTAGTTTCGTATCCCTCCTAAACGTAACTAATCCCACCTAGTATTGAATTAAAAACTAGATTCGTATCCCCCCCAAGATGCAAAATTAAAAACTAGTCTCGTATCCCTGCGAGCCCAGCCGGCATTGAAGAGCAGTCTGGCCTGTTGCATTGTCTCGTAAGAACTTCGAAGTATGCAGTGGATGACATAATTGTCTCTCAATTGCATTCAACACTTGCACTCTGTGACAATTTCTTTGGATGATCGATGCCGTAATTATGATGGCCGGGAACAAGGAAGTTTTAGATTTTTTTCCTGGGTATTACCAGTGTTTTGTAGCTGTGTAAGATTGTGTGTGTGTGTGTGTGTGTGTGTGTGTGTGTGTGTGTTAACTCTACGAAAAAACAGCACATAAACGTTCCAGATCATCAGTGAAAATCAAAATCGAAGCCAAAACCGAAAGTTTGACGCAACACACACACACACACTCCATAGCAGCGTCCCCCCCTCCCCCACCCACCCACCCATCCCCCTGGATCTACGGCCGGAGGGGTTGACTCGGGCAGGTACAGTCCACGACCCTCAAGAATTCCTGTGTGAGTTAAGTGTCAACAACTCGTCTCTCAGTCTCAGTGTTCCCTCTCCCCCTCTTTATCTCTGTCTGTCTCTGTCTCTGTCTCTGCCTCTCTCTCTCTCTCTCTCTCTCTCTCTCTCTCTCTCTCTCTCTCTCTCTCTCTCTCTCTCTCTCTCTCTCTCTCTCTTTCTCTCCCTCTCCTTTTCCCTCCCCCCCTCTCTCTCACTCTCTATCTCTCTCTTTCTCTCCCTCTCCTTTTCCCTCCCCCCTCTCTCTCAATCTCTCTCTCTCTCTCTTTCTCTCCCTCTCCCTCTCCTTTTCCCTCCCCCCCCTCTCTCTCTCTCTCTATCTCTCTCTCTCTCTCTCTTTCTCTCCCTCTCCTTTTCCCTCCCCCCTCTCTCTCAATCTCTCTCTCTCTCTCTCTTTCTCTTCCTCTCCTTTTCCCTCCCCCCTCTCTCTCAATCTCTCTCTCTCTCTCTCTCTCTCTCTCTTTCTCTCCCTCTCCCTTTTCCTCTCCTTCCCCCCCCCTCTCTCTCTCCCTCCCTCTCTCCCCCTCTCCCTCTTTCTTCTCACGCGTACGTTTTACCTTCATCTCTTTCATCTACGCCCTTCATTTTGCCTCCTTGTAAACGCGCATCTCCCTTGACGCGCCAAGTAGTGTGGCCTCTTTTTCCTGTTCCAAATCGCCTGCTCCCTCTGGCTTCTCTTCATTTGCTCTTCTCTCTCTTTATCCACCCTTTATCTTCTTTTTCTATATGCCTGTGCGTCTATTTGACTTTTTGCCTGTCTATCTGTTTGTCTATCTATCTGTCTGGCTGTTTTTCTTTCTCTCTCTCTCTCTCTCTCTCTCTCTCTCTCTCTCTCTCTCTCTCTCTCTCTCTCTCTCTCTCTCTCTCTCTCTCTCTCTCTCTCTCTCTCGCTATCAAACAAAACACCCTCTATTTTACTCCTTTTTCACATCCATTCTTCCCCCCTTCTTCTGTTCCTCTGTCACAAAAAACTAATGATGTACGCAAAGAGACCGATATATTGACCTTGGGGGAAGGCCTATTTTATTGACCCCCGGGGAGGCCTATTTCTTGTCGGTCACTGAGACGACATCATTCGTCAAGGGTCACCTTCAGTTCCTTGAGGCCGACCCCGTGTTTGTGGGAGTGTGTGCGTACGTTTTGAGGATACGCCTGTCTGTTCGTTTTTGCGTCTTCATGTGCGTCTGTGTGTTTGTTTGTTCTTTGGTGGTGTGTGTGCTGCACATTTTTTATTACCTCTTTGCTTGATCGCAAGTACGCTCCTCTTCAAGAAGGAACACGTGCGCCTGTACTGAAATGAGCGTGTGTCTTCTGCCTGTACAGAAGCACGTTCTCGAAATACGCATCACGACACATGCGAACACTCACACCCAAAACAACGCAGTCATGCACTACAAATCTTCGACTTCTAGCCATACAGTTTAAGCATTGTATGCACCTCTTCTTTTTTTCTCACTTTTACTTCTTCTTCTCTTTCTTTCTTTTTCTTTGCGGCCTTTCTAACGAGGCCGACCAAGAACAGTTCCCTGTCTTCCGCTGAGACTACAAAGAGGCATTGAGTTGAACCTGTTCTGGGTACGTTCAGAACCTCGACTTCCTACGGGCTGAGGAAAATGCTGAGTCACTATCTCAACGATCTTTGCTGTGTATTTTGCTTAATCGCGAAGTCATACTCTTGCTCAGCCATTATTATAATAACATTTATCATAATTTTACATGTCTTTTCTAAAACTTAGTGTTCTTACTTTATGTTTTAGCTTATCTTATGATGGTTATTCTTATTCTCAGAATGATTTTAACCCAGTCAATCATCATTACCATTGATAATCTTATGAATGTTTTTTGTTTTCGTTATTATTATAGTGTTTTAGTATAATTGTAACTATTTTTTTTGTGTGTTTTTGTACAGTATAATTCATTTTATCGTGTCCTATTTTTTTTATAATTATTGCGATTATCACTGATTATAATCATTATTGTTTTTGTTACTGGTGTTTTTGTTCTTGTTGTAACAATTATCTACTGTTATCTAGATTATTGTCTCATGATTATTCCTAAAAACTTTTCACGACCTTTATTGTTATCATTATTATTTATCTCATCAGTGAAATGATTAGTTTTTATTGTTAGTGTGGCATTCATTATAATAACAATAAAAATAATAATTACTGTTATTATCATCATTAATGTTATTACTAATATGCCTGTTGTTGTTATTAATGGTATTATTACCATCATAATCATCATCCTCATCATCACCATCATCATCATCATCCTCATCCTCCTCCTCCTCCTCCTCCTCCTCATCATCATCATCATCATCTTCATCATCACCATCATCATCATCATCATCATCGTCAATTTTCATGATCATACCATTATTATTATTATTGTTATTATTATTATTATTATTATTATTATTATTATTATTATTATTATTATTATTATTATTATTATTATCATTATTGTTATTATTGCTTTTGTTGGTAGTGGTATCATTGTTGTTGTTATCATTATTAGAGAACTAATGATAATAACAGTGATGATAATGACAACAGCTGTATTAGCAGCAGCAGCGGCAGTAGTAGTAGTAATAGTAGTAATATTAATAATAATAATGGTGAAGATGATCATGATAATATTAACAATAATAAAAAGAATAATGACGATAATAAAGATAATAATAGTGATAATGATACCGATAACGATAATATTAGTACAGATAAAATCATTCAATAATGTTAATATAATCTTCAGTAATTCCAGAGATTGTAGCAATAACAGTGGCAATAACACAGTTAGAATTTTCGCTGTGATACGAACACATACACACAAACACGAGTCCATTCAGTCGAAAGCTTGGAATTTTATGAATGAAAATGAGGTGTAACAGACGTCTCGTGTCTTCTTCGGAAATGCCATTCATATATCTTGCATGGCGAAATTGTGCATTTTCATTTGTGTATTTTTGAATGCGTAAATACAGACACAGAACGGATAGATAGACACCCGCTCGCAAGCATGCGCACACACACACACACACACTTATCTAGCCCCACACACATTCATTACTTCACACACACAGTACCGAATACACGCACAAAACACACACACACACACACACACACACACACACACACACACACACACACACACACACAGTCCGGCTCAGTTACCGACTCCCATGTAGGTCGCTTGGGAACCAAGGTGCTCATAGAACGTAGCTTGACGAGTTAAACCTGGTCTTCCCTATGCGCTCTCTGACCGCCTCTTCTGCTTGTTTTTCTTTCTTCTTCTTTTTCTGTTTCTCTTTTTCTTCTTGTTCTGTTTATTTTTCCTTTTCTTTCTTCTTCTTTTACTGTTTCATTTCTTCTTTGTCTGTTTCCTTTTCTTTTTCTTCTTCTTTTCTTTCCTTTTTATGTTTCATTGCTTCTTTTCGCCTTCTTTTCTTCTTTGATCTTTTCTTTTTATTTTTCTTCTTACTTTACCTATATTTGTTCTCTAATCAGTGTTCGTATTGTGTTTGTTTTCCTTCCTTTGTTTTCATTTTTATCTTTTTATGTTGTTTCTTTATTGATTTATTCTCGTTCTTTCGGTACTACGTTGAGTGATAATTAAGACAATCTCCAGTTCAAGAAAACAAACAGAAACAGAGATATTACGTAAAGAAAATGACAAGGAAGAGATGTAGACTATAAAGCGAAAGATGACACACCAAGATTAATGCAGTTTCCCCGTAAATCGAACCAGAAATGACAGTCACCTCGTCTAGCCTTGAACGAGATTTACTTTTCTAATCCGTATTTACGCTAGGGATTAGTGAGGAATGGGTCTTTCTATAGGCCTACAATTCTACCTTGAGTTGAGCGAGCTTTAGGCGTAGGGCAGGGAAGTAATTTTAGGAATTTAAGTGTATTTGTGAAGAATAAGTATATATATTCATGCAGACCATTGGTAAGTTAGTGCGGGAAGTAGTTTACTAATAATTTTAGGTCCGTTTTCTGTCTGGATTATTCAACACAGCGTCCCTTTGTTCTAGTTTGTACTCCATAAAGATAAGATCTTATTAGGTTATTGGGGCTTTATGTTAAGAGCATCATGCAAACAGATCTTGTACTCGTCGGCAATCTAATATGCAAACTGTACACTCGTGCGAATAACGGTTTCATTTTAAATTTCCCTCTTTTCCTTCTGAAATCCGAATTGTTTAGCGCCTTTGAGTTATTAATGATGAAGGCGTTCACATCCTTATGAATCATTTTTTAAAGACTAATTCTAACTCTTCGAGCTATCCCATTCTTTCTCATTCGGCCAATAAACATGGCTTTATAGATATAGGCCGACAGATATTTAAGTGAATGGATATTGCATCGACGTATATTTAACCGAATGAATCTATGTCAACGGATAGTTGACCGATTAAACGCATATCTGAATGGACTAATGTCAACGAATATTTGGTCGAATAGACAAGACCGATTGAGCTTATACCACCGAATTTGAGCGATA
>NC_061843.1:11837313-11844813 GCF_019202785.1 Penaeus chinensis | reverse complement strand
CAACTCAAAAAGGAAAGGTATTCAGAGACAGGTACTCTGCGCATATCACTTACATATATATAATTACACATACATATGTAAAATAAGGTACATATATATATTTAGAGAAAGATACCTGTGATTGTTTGTCATCAAATATAGATATAACTTCATCTAGAAAATAAAATAATAATAATGATTTAGAGGTTTATGATTATTTATAGACGTAACTTAATAAGGGAAGTAAAAAAAAAAAAAAAAAAAAAAAAAAAAAAAAAACAGGATTTGGAAAAGGCTGTGAATATTTATAATTACAATTACAATAGACGTAAAACTTAATCGATAAAATATTTTTTTTTCCTAAAGTGTGAGAAGTGAGGGGCATTGATTTCCATGCCTTTCGCTCATGAAAGTGCTTATAAAGCGAGTTTAACTTTACGCCTCCTTCACACTGAGCTTCATCAGTGACATGACACGTGTTGTGCTGACGTGAAGTAGGGTTGGGGGTGGGGGTAGGGCAGGTGGGGGTGGCGTCTGATGTTGCTTTGTGGTTTTTACAGATCATGGAATACATGTTATGCCGAATGGATTCCTGTAAAACCTGTTCTGGAAGATAACTGACACATGTTTGAGCACACACACACGTGCGCACACACACACTTACATACTTACATACAACTGCAACAACAGTAGCAATGGCAATAATAATAATAATAAGCCATCAGCAGAAACACACACAGAGCTAATAATATCACCCCACAACAGCAACAATAACTACAACCTATGCACAGAAACACACAGAGTAATATCATCTCACAACAAATATATCAAAACGTATATAACAGACAATGCACATTTTCTCTATAGCCAATATGTATACCCGTAACCTATATCTTATTGTTCATTATATACAATACATATCATCCTGGTATTTGATCATTATACAAAATATATAACCTGTTATTTGTTCATTATTCATTATGATGTTTGCTCATTTCATACAGACAATTGTTCAATTGTTCATTATACAATTTGCTTACCGATTTCATCTTTGCTTATTATACAAAATATATAACCTGACTTTTATGCATCATACAAATTACATAACTTGACATGTGTTCATTATTACATAACACATAACACCCGGATTTTTGTTCATTATATACAGTAAATAATAACTTGATATCATATAATGTTCATACAAAAAATTATATTTGTTCATTCAAAACGACTCATATCAATGAACACAACATTTACCTATCGTGTAAACTTTGTGTTGGATTAATTCCTGTAAATTCTGCCATTCCATCCTGTATATTTATATGGTCTGTTAATCCACACTTTAATTCGCCACACGTTTTTATCCTCATATCTATTGGGTCATGAATATTAATTGGCAGATTTTTCTATCACTATTTTTTTCTCCTTTTTCTTTTTTTTGCGAATGAATTTATTGGTCATGCGTGTTCACTCGAGCTACGTACATGTTTATCGAAAGTGCATGACATACTTCGTGTGAATTTTGAGGGATATTTATTTTCTTTCCCTTGATTTGTTATTTTCATTTTGTTGATGATTTTGATGGGAAAAAAAACTGTGGTAAGATTATCTTATATGTTTGTACTAATGATGGTTCCATATATACGTGATATGACATAATGGTGGTAATTAGAGGTGATTATTATAAAGGATGTGATATGTTTAACGACATAATCGTCATAAAAATAATAATATTAGTTTTTCGAGGTTAGTTGTTAGCTTTATAAATTAATAGATTAGTAATAAATTAATGGTATAAGTGAAAGATAAGATAAACTGATAAAGACAAAGACGAATAAATGACAATAAAAGCTGAGAGAATCAAAAATAATAAAACAGGAAAAGGAGTCAATATAAATACGCACAAATATAAACATACAAAAAAAAGAAAGAAAAAAAGACATGAATACACAAATCGACCCAAAGCTAGGTTTTTTTTCCCTAAATCACTACAACCAAGAATGACCCTGATGTAATCTCCACATTCCTTAACGACGGTCATAAGCTCAGAATCCCCTCCTTTACCCTCTCTAAGTCATCAGTCTGCTGTCATATAAATTAAGACCTGTCAAACATATATACCGCCCAGCATCACCCAGTCAAAAGAAAAGGGAGTCACAATAATAGAATACGATTAATTCAGTGTCATTGAGTCGCCTCGATCTGCCGAGGCCACAATCGCGCCGCGACCTCGCCTGCTATTATTTACACTCGAGTAACGTAAATGAACAGTAAATCTTCTGTTTACTCCCAGAGTGTGTCTGCTTATCTCTCTACCCTTAGTAGGGTACCTTTGTCTTTAACTATTGACGGTGATAGGGGAATATTACACATCTCCTCAGACCCGCAGCTCTCTCTCTCACAGGGAAACCTGTATAGTTAGGCTCAGCAGTCTGAGGTGACATTTAGGTGTGCTCTCTCTCTCCTACTAAACTTCCCTTTCTTGTGGCCATCTGGACCTAAATAAATCCCCCTGGGATTTTTGTATTCGTCTGGGTGGTGCGCTCTCACCTACTGTCCCTTTGTAGCAAGGTTTGGCAGCAAGGGAGAAGCCACATAAACTCTGATCCTCTAGTGTGCTGGAGAACGCCACCAGGCTGTCACTAGAGGGGGTCGAGCTTAGGACCTCTAAACTTTCTAACTTTCCCATATCTCTCCTAATCACCCTCATCCCCTCACCTCACCCCATCTCACCCATGTGAAATGATCAAGGTTAAGATCATTTCCAAAAGCGGCCCCGGCCCTAACCGACGGGACGCCCTCGCCAAGGCTCTTTTCGATGCCAACATGAGAGTACTTCGGTACTACCAGATCCATGAAGGATATCTTGCTCTCATTGATGGCGACGAACATTCCCAACGAATTTTCTCCTCCACCACAATCGATCTGCTTAAGAACCTGGGGTTCACCCCTGTGCTCCCCCTTGACATGAAGGCTAAGCTCACGCTTGTTTTCAAGAGACTCAACAGACACGTGGTCAGTGAACCTGAGTCAGCCATTCGTGGCTGTTACGGAGCTAGTCATTGTATATGTACTGGAAAATTGTATGGTATGTTGGTAGAAGACTGGTGAAGTTACTCCAGTTGTATGGAGACTGACTCGTGGGTGTATATGTGTGTATTTTTATATTTAACGCATACACGTAATATACAGTATCGTATACTTCTCTCTCAGTCTCTCTCCCTCTCCATCTGCCTGTCACTTACACACTCAGACCACACGTAAATATATTTACACACATTTAACCTAAATTCGCATAAATGTTGAGTGTAACAGTTATACGAGAAAGATGAACTTAGCGAAGTGAAGCTAATGGTGAATAACATGACAGTGAATAGATTTAGCCTTGGTGCTGACAAATGAAATTAGATTCGTTCAACTGAAAAATCCAACAAGACATGCAAAGCGAAATAGTGAAACCAAATGATAAAAGATAAATATATTCACCAAATCGAATGTTGCTTACATTCACAGAAGGAAGATATGTAGTCAGTCATTCATTGTGTTGCGTATCCCCCCATCCCCTGGTATATAAACAAAAAACAATAAAACAAATAAAATCGCCTGTGTTCAGAGGAGCGGCAACACGTGCTCCATGTCGACTAAGATTGATATGCATATTTCTCTCTTCCTTTCTATGAACAAAACACAAACAACAAGCAAGAATCTATAAGTCTGGACCTCGAGTTTTCGTGTCGTCTGGTAGACAACGGGAAATGCGAAAACGTAACAGATTTATTATATCGCATGTGGCGGTGACCTTCCGTCGAGAGGGAGGGAGGGAGGACTGCATTCTAGCTATGAGATGTTTTGTAGAGATTTTTTTTTCAACCTTTAGTGAGTTTTTGCGATCACTTATTGTATCAAAGATTACGTTACGTCTCTACCTGTAATATATACAACGATTGTTTACCTTAGGGAATATATAAACGCTTATAAAACAAACGAACAAACAGAAATAGAGAACAAACAATCGCCAACATATTTGCATGTACGTCTATACGTCCCCGTCCCCGCACAATAAGATAAGCAAAGGGCAAATTAAAGAAAACGGCAAAGATAATCAAGCGGCTTGCGTGCAGAAACAGCCAACTCTGATTTTGGTTTTATTGATTCAGTATCAAAACTGCACAGACCCCGACTCTCCCTTTCGCTCAGCACGTCAGGCACAGGAGGCAGGCCACGACATAGGAAAATTATCCAATTTAGGTAAAATCTTCTACTTTATAGTGGCGATCAACACTGGTTGGAAAAGTCTCTCTCTCTCTGTCTATCTATATACTGTATCTTGCTTTCTTTCATTCTGTTATCTTATGCTCCATTTTTTTGCTTTTTCTCTCTTTATTTCTCTTTCTCTTTCTTTCTCCCTCTCCCTCTCCCCTCTCTCTATCTCTCCCTCCCCCCTCTCTCTATCCCCCTTCTTTCACTCTCTATCTTTCCTTCCCTCCCTCTTTCTATCCCTCCCCCAATCTCTCTCTTCCCCCCCTGTCTCTCTCTCTCTCTCTCTCTCTCTCTCTCTCTCTCTCTCTCTCTCTCTCTCTCTCTCTCTCTCACTCTCACTCAAACCCTCCCTCTTCCTTTCCCTCCCTCTCTTTCCTTCACCCTCTCTCTTTCTCCTTCTCTGTCTTTCTTTCTCTCCCTCCAACCTTCAATTACCCCTCCCTTCTCTATTTATCTTTCTCTTCTAATCAACCCCCTTTACCCTGTTAAACCAAGCATGACCATTTAATGACCCTAGGCTGTGGGAACTCATTTAACCCTGTCTCCTCGAAATAGCAGCAGCAAGCAAGGTCTCGTGGTACAAGCGTTACTCTGAGAAAGCCGAAGAACTTAAAATTCCGACCTTCTTGAAAGATCGAAAATGTACGTACTGTGTACTGGTATAGGACCCTTACCTCATGGTCTTCATTTTAATTGGTTAATCTCTCCTTTGATCTCTAATTTTAGCTTTATTTATCTCTATGCACTATTTAAACATTGCTTCTTAATCCTACGCCAACCCTTGCCTCGCCTTTGCTTTACTTCAATTCAAACTCACTAATAATTTGAATACCAAAGTTATCTACGATCCTCCCACAACCCTAACACCATTTTCACCTCTTCCACAACCCCCATTCTGATTTCCACTTCACTCCTACTCCCCCATCTTAGCGTCACCTTATCTCAGATGTCCGTTTTTTTCCCTTAACTCCAAGCCTAACCCCAACTTCCTCCCCCAACTCCTATACCCCTACCCTATACCCCAACCTCTCTCCCTCCAACCCTCCCCCCACTCCTATACCCCTACCCCATACCCCAACCTCTCTCCCTCCAACCCTCCCCCCACTCCTATACCCCTACCCCATACCCCAACCTCTCTCCATCCAACCCTCCCCTCCCTCCCCAACTCGAACTCGAATCCCCTTCAACCCTCCCATTTCCAAACCCTTCTCTCCCCACTCGAACCTCACCCTCGTACCTCGTGACCCGCGTTCAATTCCCGCACCGCCGCCAGTGGATGGTAACCCCGGCCATTCCTTGCACACAGGAGGTAGTTTAGACGCAAAGTGAAGCAGACAGCTTGTCGCACCAAGAATAAGGATTGTAACAAATGGAATACAGGTCACCCCTCTCCTCCCACCTCCCGTCCTTTAACCCCAAACCCCACCCATATACCCCCACCTCCCCTCATCCCCCTCCATTCCAACCCTCACCCACTCCAACACCAAACCCCATGACCCCCCATTAACCACCACCTTCATTACCCCCTCATTAACCAACACCCAATGACCCCCATTAACCACCACCACCCATGACCCCCATTAACCACCACCCTATTACCCCCTCATGAACCACCCCCATTAAACCCCACCCTCATAACCCCAATTAACCACTACCCTCATGACCCCCCCATTAACCACCCACCATTACCCCCTCATTAACCACCACCCCCATACCCCCCATTAACCACCCCCATGACCCCCTATTAAACACCCCCATGACCCCCTTTAAACCCCTACCTTCCCCCCCTCCCCTCCCTCCCCCTCCCTCAAACGCCTCAAACCCCGTCCTGTTTAACATCAGACGTCGCTGCGTCTCGCGACCTTGGCACAGTGAGGCATTCCTCCTCGCCCAGTATTTTGACGCCGCGCGAAGTGGGGGGGACACGTGTTGGCTTGGCTTCGTCTGATTGCTAATTGAAACTGTTGCGTAAGTGGGTTGCGTAAGCGATTGGAAGGTTGGAAGGGGTTGTGAAGATACCGCGCTGGTACAGACGGTTGTTGTTGGTGGTGGTGGTGGTTGTGGTGGTGGTGGTGATTGTGTTGTTGGTGTTTGTTTGCTTGTTTGTGTGTATGTGTGTGTGTGTGTGTGTGTGTGTGTGTGTGTGTGTGTGTGTGTGTGTGTGTGTGTGTGTGTGTGTATGTGTGTGTGTGTTTGTGTATGTGTGTGTGTTGTTGTGTGTCTGTGTGTGTGTGCGTGTGTGCGCGCGTATGTGTGCGTGTGGGTGTGTGTGTGAATGTATACAAATGCATATACACGGCCTTATATATAAGGTCGTGTAAGCGGTCACCACACAAACACAAGTACATACAAACATACACCTAATTAGGAAAGACAAAAATACAAACAACGTAAGACAACGTGAACACATACTTTTCCGTTGTTATGAGTTCGCTCTGTTCAACGCACGTTACAGCCTCAGCGTAACTAAACTTTTGATACTATCGTAATAACAGCACTAATAAGACGCTACTACGCATACACCTAGAAATACCCAATTATTACGTTTTTTTTTTTTTTTTTCTGCCGAGATAGATCGTCCTTTTCGGTATGTTATCGTACATCAGTCACCCAGGCTAATGGAAACGTCTCCAATAGATGACGGCCAAGTTTTCCCTCTCGCGTCGCAGTCCATCATGTCAGTCTCTTCTTTTCTTCTCAATTGGCCATTTCACCTTCTCACCTCTACTTTCTTCGTTATCTCTCTTCCTCTCTTTCGAAGTTGATAAATCTACTTCGATGACCCGCTAGGTATATATTTTTTTTTGTGTTTATTATTGTTGTCAACTATATGCCACACTCAATTATCATCTCAAATGCTTTCACGACTGAGAACACCTCAGGTAAATAGCCGATACTGATGTCACCTCGAGTAAACAGCCAATACTCATGTCACCTCGAGTAAACAGCCAATACTCATGTCATCTAGAGTAAACAGCCGATACTCATGTCACCTAGAGTAAACAGCCGATAATCATTTCAGCTACAGTAAACAACCGGTACTCATGCCACCTAAAGCAAACAACCGATACTCACTTCAACCTCCTATAACTGACCACAAACGCTGACTTCAACGACCCCTAAAACCTAACAGCGTCAGTGAGAGACCGGCAGCCGGCCAAAGAAGGGACGTGAGAGAGCGACAGAGGAGTTGATACAGCGGTGATAGCAGCAGGCGGTGAAGGAGGCTGAGACGAGGTTCTCTGCATCTCCTCGACGAGG
>NC_061843.1:11829813-11832313 GCF_019202785.1 Penaeus chinensis | reverse complement strand
CCATTATCCCAAATCGCTGATATGTTATCTTATTATTTCCCTCCATCCCCTCTCGTTTTCAGTATCACCGTGGGACGCAATGATAACACTGTGATATGTGGCGCCGTGTCTTCGGGGTTAAAGAGTTAGCGTGGCGTCTGTCCTCCTTTCGCGTCTAACCCGCAGTGAATATAAAAATAGATGTATTTCTTTTAGTAATTCAAGGGCTAGAGTACTTTTATATACCAGCACTGTGTATTTGTTCGTCTTTATCTCCTTTGTGTATTTGTTTTCGTGTATTATTTCAGTATTTTCGAAGATTTTTCTTGCGTGATTTACTCTGCATTACGAATTTCTGTGCGTGTATTAATTCTGAATCATTTAATTGTTTTGACGAATCTACTCTGTATTGTGTAAATGTAACTATTCATATCTATTCTTAATGACGGATCTATGAGCAAGTTCTCGACAGGAATCGTCTTTGTATCTATCTGCACACCTAAAAAGAAAAGAAAAACAAAAAACGAAGGGAAGAACAAGAAAACACACGAAAATACCGAAGACCTAGTCGCTGGTCTGCCTTCTTCAGAACACGAAGCAATACAACGAAAGGGACGTCGACATATTCGCATGTTTCCCTACTCGTCTCTTCCTTGTTTTATTTCCAGTTTGTTCAGCGAGAAGCCTCCATACTTGCGTATTCAAGGACGGGCGTCTGTAGGCCGGCGTCTCGTCCAGGTAAAACTTCAGCGCTGCCACTCTTGAGCTTTGTGCAGAGGGGCTTAGCGTGGAGACTGAGATCTCGTGGATGAAGAGGATTTCAGGGCTTCTGGAGGCTGATGACAAAGGCTTGAGGGTTTGTGTGATGTCTAGGGATCTTCAATACCTTCTGGAGACTCGGCCGAAGGACTCACTGGGAAGAAAAAAAAAACGAGGATAACTTTCTGAATTTTATTTCATTATGCTTTATTTTTATTTCGTTAAGTTTTTTTTTTTTTGTGGGGGGAGGGGCGGCTGAAGGTAAAAAAAATGTTTGAAGGATATCAGTGGGAAAAGTGGGTTTCCAAAGTTTCACACAAATGCTCACAAGCTCTGATTTATTAAGTGGGACGCAGAAATTCCTCTGTATGAAGCAACAACAACATGCATGTCACTGTCAGTCCAAAAGCCAAAATCCGGACAGGATAAAACAGCTGGTCTGCAAGCGGCTCAAGTGAAGTGACATGTCAGCGACATAAGCCCGCCCTTACATTCCCTCTTCCCGAGCCCCCTCTCCTCCCCAGTCCTCAACCCACCCCTCACCCCACTCCCCTCTCCTTCGCAGTCTATTCCCACTCTCCTCCACTTCCCCTATACTCTTCCCTGTCCTCCCTCCAACCATCGCCTCATTCCCTACTCCTTCCCATAACCCTTGTCCCACTCTCAATAACGTCCCTCACCTCCTCCAACACTCGCCCCATTCGCTATTGACCCCACGCCCCCTCCCACTCCCCCTCCCCACTCTACCTCTCCACTCCCCCCTCCTCACTCCCCCTTCCCACTCCATCAGACGGAACCTCTGCATCATAAAACTCATCACAGGCAGCGAGCGCTTCTCCTGTCGGGCGGTGGAGGACGTTCGACGCGGAAGAGATTGCGGGGGTTGGGGGAGGGGGCAGGGGGAGGGGGAGATGTTGCAGGGTTGGCAGGGGGGGGGGGGGGCTGGGAGGTAAAGCTGCAGAAGGAAAGGGGATATATGAAAGAGGGAGGGGAGAGAAAGAGAAAGACGCACACGCACGTACAGACGCACACAGAAGGAAAGGGGATATATGAAAGAGGGAGGGGAGAGAAAGAGAAAGACGTACACGCACGTACAGACGCACACATACATACACACACACACAATATATATATATATATATATATATATATATATATATATAGACATACACACACACAACCATACAACGATCTACAAATATGTGTAAAGAAAATGTCAGTCACTATTCACAAGAACCACAGGGACCCGCGCGCATTCCCTTTGGTAGAACCGCTCTACATCCCGGTAAATATGGGAACACGTGCGCTAATATTAGGTCCCTCTTGTGTGTGTTATGCCTCGTCTCGTTGTTACCAGTTGCAAGGCTCTCTAGCGGTGTGACGGTTCCCTTTGAACATAAATCCTTCCTTTTTTCTCTCTCTTGCCTTTTTTTTTTAACTTGAATTCAAGAGCTGACGATTATACTTGCAAGCATGTTGACTTTAGCTGATGCATGTTGCGTGTGTGATGTTTCCATGTCATGGTATGGAAGGGTATTTTTTTTTTTTTTTTATGGAATGAGTATTTTGAGGAGAAAAATGTTGTGTTTAGCCATGTTTCGGTTTGTTTATTACAAATGGGCATATTTTTATTTCTTAGCAAGGGTATAGGTGTTAATGTATGTCTCATTATCTATATCTAATTGTGTATCTATCTATCTTCCAGTTTATCTATCTATCTGTTTATCTTTCTACTTGCTTTCTAATTCATCTTACTTTCAAC
>NC_061843.1:11802313-11807313 GCF_019202785.1 Penaeus chinensis | reverse complement strand
CAAATATAACCACATACAATCACAAACGCACGTACATCTATCGATCTATCTATCTGTTTCTAAATACCTACTTACCGATCTATCTATCTATCTGTCTTTTTATCTATTCATCTCTCAGTGCACAAGGACACATATAAATATAAATGTGTGCACATACATACGTATATTCACACACACATACGCACACATGTTCATGACCGTAGAATATAAGGCAACAACAATACATACACACGCAAAGTAAAAATAAATAAAAAATGAATAAGTAAATAAATAAATAAACAAAAAAATTGCACAAACACATACAAATCAATATCCACAAATATAGAAATAGCTTATTAACAGCTACTCCGATATGAAGAAAATCAAATAACCACACACACAGAAATGCAGCCACAGCGATACATAAAAACACTCACAGAACTGCAGATGTTAGCAGATATGTGCAAAAATATGCATTATTGCTAGCAGTGCCATGTTGCCGTCATGACCATCGTTATTAATATTATCACTGTTTTAGAAACGATTACGATTTGTAAGTTTATTATTAGTATATGTATCATTATCGTCGAAATATTGATGTAAAGCAATGAAATCGTTAGTGCACATGATATTCCCTTGTTCAAAAGAAAGAGCAGAGAAAGCAAAGAAGAAAGGAAACACTCGGAAAGAATGAAACACGTGCATACATTAAACCAATACGTTTTATTTTCTCTCTTTCTCTCTCTCTCTCTCTCTCGCTCGCCCCCCCCCCCCCCCCCCTATCTCTCTCTCTCTCTCTCTCTCTCTCTCTCTTTTTCCTGCTCTTGCTCTCTCTCTCTCTCTCTCTCTCTCTCTCTCTCTCTCTTTCTCTCTCTCTCTCTCTCTCCCCCCCCCCCCTCTATATCTCTCTCTCTCTCTTTTTCCTGCTCTTGCTCTCTCTCTCTCTCTCTCTCTCTCTCTCTCTCTCTCTCTCTCTCTCTCTCTCTCGCTCTCTCTCTCTCTTTTTCATTTTCTTTCTTTCGGTCTCTCTCTCTCTCTCTCTGTCTCTCTCTCCCTCTCTCTTTATGTCTCTCTCTCTCTGTCTGTCTCTCTCTCCCTCTCTCTCTATATGTCTCTCTCTCTCTCTCTCTCTCTCTCTCTCTCTCTCTCTCTCTCTCTCGCTCGCTCGCTCCCCCACCGTTCTCTCTCTCCCTCTCTCTCTCATTCATTTTCTCTCGCCTTCGCTCTCTCTCTCTCTCGCCCCCCCCCCCCCCCCCTCTTTCTCTCTCTCTTCTCGTTAAAATACATTCGACTTTGAAATATATTTCATGTAGCCTAAATTTGAAATGAATGTGTTGTGAATGTATTTTTTAACATACAGGCACTGGATCTGAATGTATCTGTTTGTATATTAATGTAGCTGTATATAAATGTGACTTTACGGTATAAAGAATGGAATTAGTCTATGTATAAATGTACAAGAATAAGCTCATCATGGATAAAAAAAAAAAAAAAATCGAATACTTCATAGATAAAAAATAAAAAAATAAAAAATTACATTCAGGATAATGTTGATCTCAAAGGACGAAGCATACACCGAACCGCCCTCCCTCCCGGGCCCACACTTTCTCCTGTAGCGACTCTCCAAAATGCGAGTCCCGTGAGATTTGTTGTGCTTGTAGCTATATATTTAAATTTAAATATATATGTAATATACATATGTGAATGCGTGTGTGTGTGTGTGTGTGTGTGTGTGTGTGTGTGTGTGTGTGTGTGTGTGTGTGTGTGTGTGTGTGTGTGTGTGTGTGTGTGTGTATGTGTGTGTGTGTGTGTGTGTGTGTAAAGGTATAATTTCCAAGTCGATCGTATGTTTGTCAAACGTCCCACTTCATGAAGATTTGGTAACTAAATGAGGCATCAGACACACACACACCTACACATGCACTTATACATACTCATAAGAACCTCAACAAACAATCAAAAGCAGACACACAAGTATAACGAGGGAATGTTACAGATTCACTCAATCCTGAATCATGGTAGCCTCTGACCCTAAAATGATTGAAAAAAAATTGTAGTTGATCATTTCCAATCGGCGTGAAAGGGGTCACTGGCCTAAAATATTTTATTCTGCGGTATTAATACAATAGAGAGTTTGATGATTATTTTGATGATTATTTACGGTGAGTTTTTATTACAGAATTATATGGATCAGGTATTGATCATTGTGATAATATATTATTGCTACCATTGAAAAATGAAAATGTATATTCAAGTTTTTGTTTTTCTGTCAATATGTTTTTTGTTGTTTTTTTGTTAGCGTCATGATTATTATCAGTGTTGTTGTATTACTATTATTATCACGATCATCATCATCGTCACCATAATTATCGTCATTATAATTATCATCTCTCTATTATCATTCTTAGTGTATTAACAATACTAACAATAATATCTGCATGCCACAGGCCGTATTACTGTTATGCTATCAATACTATTAATTCACAAATACCATTTTATTCTCCAACATACCTCCAGTCACAATATAAAAACCATAGTTACAAAAACAAAATCGCAGCATCAATTTATTAAAATGCCAAACACTGACATACATAAAAAAAAAAAAAAAAAAAAAAAAAATCCCCGAGTTACACAGATACACGCGCGGGGACTTTGGCTCCGTCTGTAGGCAGCGGACACCTCAACCTGATGTGGTCCTTATTGAGAATCAAGAGTCAGAGTCGGCGCCAAGTGCATTCAATTATGACGTCAAGCGATTCACGTCAGCCGAGACATCCTGGTAGAGTGTGAAAGGCGGTTAGCGATCTCATGCTGTGAAGCCATGAACCGTCCATAGAGCAAATCCTGATCATTTGTTTTCCATTCTCTCTTTGGAGTCTGAGCGCGGTTGTTGCGCATGTCGGTCGTCTTTTTTTTTTCGAAGTGTGGCTTCTGCGTAGAGTTTGGGGTCGTTGATGTTGCGGGCTGAGGGGATGAGTTTCGGCTGAGGGTTAAGGTTTGTATGCAAACATATATATGCGCGAACACACACACACACACACACACACACACACACACACACACACACACACACACACGCAGGCACGCACGCACGCACGCACACACGCACACACACACACACACTTATATACAAGCGCGCACACAAGTACGCACGCAGACACACACACGCGCACACATACACATACACTTATGTGTATATATATATATATATTTATATATATATATATATATATATATATATATATATATATATATATATATATATATATATATATAAGATGTATATAATATGTGTGTGTGTTTGGTCATACACACATAAATACAAATATAACGAGGACTATTACACAATACGAGTATAGACTGCTCCATGAAAGTCATACGGGGTAATGGACATAAGAGGTTTACACTGTTTCCTTTGGTGTTGTTATAATGATCAATCATCTGAAATATCCCGTTGTTACTCATGCTGCCGGTCTCAGACTGTCATAACTGTCTGAAGTTTGTGATGTTCCACATTTAACAATACCAGAGTTCTGAATATTGGAGCTGCCGGTTCACATAATAAGCATTGCATAAGATAGGGGTTTCTTAGAGTTATAGATACTGCTATTGGCTTGTTAAAAACATTCACAAAAAATAATAAATCTATTCTTGAAGTTTTCAGGAGCCTTATTAGAACATATTCCATGGTAGAAACTTGAATCTATAATTTCCACATTTTTACGAAATCAATATATCTCTCTGTAAATTGTCTCATGGAGAACATAATGTTATTTTCTGGAAAGTGGAGTATTGCGATACAATCAGGAAGTGATCTGTTCTGTCAGAGAATTACATTTAGTAAGATGAAAGCCTTCTAATCAAATAACCTAACAGTATCAAGAACTATTGCTAAAGTATTTCCATCTCCTCCGGGTTTATTTGTAATCGGATAATATGAATTTAAATACCTATCAGAAATAGACAAGTTTATGGAAGAATTATTACTTGATTTGGTTAAATCACATGTGGCTTGATGATTCTTCGTAGCTATCAGAGAGCAAGAATGAACTGAACAGTGTCTATTTCTTTACTGCTTGAACTCTCCGTAAATATCAACTAATCATTTAACAAAAAAAAAAAAAAAAAAAAAAAAAAAAAAAAAAAAAAAAAAAAACGATTAAAACAGCTTATGAGAAGGTAAAACATTAGTGTTGATGCCTACATAACCTACTGATACCACTGAGTGTGTTACTTAATTGTTTGTGTTGAGATATCTCTATTCTCCGCTTCGCATAAGTAGAATAAGTTTGCTGAAGGTGATGAGCACCAAGGATGAGACACTGTTTCTTAACCTTGGTGAGTACAGGCGCTGGGTACAGGGGCACGGGCAGTTCCGGCGGGCGTAGCTCCTGCACCGACCGATTCCACTTTGCGATTCTCACGCCCTTCGCTTTTCGCTATTCCACTTGTCACGAATTACCGGATTCGTACCGATGAAATATACCATTTATTCTCCCCGCCTTGCTATGTTTTGGTCTGGGTGATTGGTCCTTTCATTTTGGTTGCATTTAGTTGCAGGACATATATCCTAGGTGACGTATGTGCGCGCGCCACCCGACAGTATCCTTCGCGATCTCCCTGAAAGGTTAGCCTCACCAGGACGGCGCAAAGGCGGTCGTTGCGCTGTTGCCTCGTCTACTCGTCTTCTTTAGCGTTAGTCATTATTTTTTTTTTATTTTTTTTTTATGGGGATGCCACAGATGACCAGGTTCTTCCGCTGGATTGGTAATTCAGGGTCGTTACATCTGGTCTGAATGAATTAGGTAGTTTATCAAGTGGGATATTTGCATGCAGTCAAGATTAATGTCTAGTTTCCGTAGATTTAGGTTCTCATAAATTGTCTCATGAGACAATTGTTTTCACTCACCTCTTTCCGTAAACCCATCATACGTCCTAATTTAGTTTAGAATAACTGTGACGAACTTATGCATATGTTGATTTGTTCAGTTAGAACTTTTCGTTGTTTCTTTACCCAACCT
>NC_061843.1:11794813-11797313 GCF_019202785.1 Penaeus chinensis | reverse complement strand
TTCCGGAATTTATCATTGCATCATTATTGTTGTTATTGTGTTAATATTGTTATTCCTATCATTGTTGTTAGTATCATTATCATTACGATGTTGATATTCATTATTTCTACCATCAATGTTGCTATTATCATGATTACTGCTATCATTATCATTATCACTAGTGCTTTAGTGATCATTGTCATTATCAACATTATTTTTTTCATTACTGTTATTATTATAATTCTCATTATCATTGTTAATATTAGTATTATCATTATTATTATCTGTATTATTATTATTATTATTATTCCATTATCTTCATTATTATTATCATTGGCATCACTATTATCATCGTTATATTTTTTTATTATCATCATTAATGTTATTATCGTTATTATTCTTATCATCATTATCATTATTAATATCATTATTACTATCATCATCATCATTATTAATATTAATATCATCATCATCATTATTATTAATATCATCATCGCTATTATTATCATCATCATCATTATTAACCTCCCCAGGTGAGCGGCGTGTGGCCGGGGTGCTGCCCCACCCGCGGGCCCCCCCAGCGGACTCCCCCGCCCTGGGTGCTGACGCGGGCCTGCACAAGCCCCCACCTTCCGGCGACGCTGATGGAGCACTCGCAGGAGAGAGTGTGCCTGTTGCTGCCGTGGCCCCCCGCACACCCACGGCCTCCCCTGGCGCCCCCGGGGGGCCCCCTGGACCCCCAAGTTCTACAGGCGTGGTGGACGACGGGCGGGAGTCGTGGGGAAAGTCCATGGACTTCCTGCTCTCCATCATCGGTTTCGCTGTGGACTTGGCCAACGTGTGGCGCTTCCCCTTCCTGTGTTACCGCAACGGTGGAGGTGAGTCCCTCTCGCAGCAGCACTCAGGAGCTCGGCGCCAAGTTTTTTTTTTTTTTTTTTTTTATAGATACTTGTAGAGACCTTGATCAACACCCAAGCACATGAAACAAACGTCATCAAACAAATAATTATATAGGATATCAGGGTCTATTCTTGCATTCGGCTAACCCACACACTCCCCGCAGGTGCCTTCCTATTTCCCTACTTCCTGATCACAGTCTTCGGGGCGCTGCCGCTCTTCTTCATGGAGCTGGTGCTCGGCCAGTATAACCGCCAGGGCCCCATCACCGTCTGGAAAGTGTGCCCCTTGTTCAGAGGTCGGTACTTTTTGCTTTTTAGTTTTAGTATTAGTTTTCATTTATTATTTATTTACTTATTTATCTATTAATTTATTATTGTTATTTCCTTCTTTTTTTTTTTGGGGGGGGGGGAGGTCCTTGGGAAAATGTAAATGTAAAATGCTTTCTAAAACTCTTATTCAAAATTGTTATAGGGCTTGGTTTTCATAATCACTGTGAAGAACAACAATAGGTTTCTTTTTTCTATAAACCTTTTTTGTGTATACAGCATTTTTTCCTTCTCAAATGCACATGTGGACTGTGATATAAAATTCACATGTGTTTTAACCTCATAAGATTTATATGTGGACTAATTCTCAAAGCTATAATACAGTTAACTGCACCTTATCTGTTCTAACATTACGACGGAATTTTCATCTGTCTGTCCTCCGCCAGGCGTTGGCTACTGCGCCGTGCTTGTGGCCTACTTCGTCAGCTTCTACTACAACGTGATCATCGCCTGGTCCATTCACTTCGTCTACGCCTCCTTCAGCTACGTGTTGCCCTGGACGTCGTGCAACAACACCTGGAACACAGCTGACTGCTGGGACGGCCTCACCTCCGACGAACCAAAGCCCAACTCCACCTCCTTGATGTCGCCCTCCGAGGAGTACTTCAAGTAGGTGCCGCTGATGGTCCTGTGTGATGCGGGCTTCTCTGTCTCTTGCGTTTTTTTTTTGTTTTGTCTTTTTCCTTTTTCTAATGCCGGCTCCGCTTTTTTCGCTTTTTATAATTGTCTCTCTTCTTTATTTCTCTTTTTCTTCACCTTTTCCCTGTCTCTTTCTTCTTCTTTTTCTTTATATTATATTACTCTCATATTATATCATATTTATATCATATTATTTATCTCTCTCTCTCTCTCTCTGTCTATCTATCTTTCTCTCTCTCTCTCTCTCTCTCTCTCTCTCTCTCTCTCTCTCTCTCTCTCTCTCTCTCTTTCTCCCTCCTTCCCTTCCTCTCTCTCTCTCTCTCTCTCTCTCTCTCTCTCTCTCTCTCTCTCTCTCTCTCTCTCTCTCTCTCTCTCTCTCTCTCTCTCTCTCTCTCTCTCTCTTTCTCCCTCCTTCCCTTCCTCTCTCTCTCTCTCTCTCTCTCTCTCTCTCTCTCTCTCTCTCTCTCTCTCTCTCTCTCTCTCTCTCTCTCTCTCTCTCTCTCTCTCTCTCTCTCTCTTTCTCCCTCCTTCCCTTCCTCTCTCTCTCTCTCTCTCTCTCTCTCTCTCTCTCTCTCTCTCTCTCTCTCTCTCTCTCTCTTTCTCCCTCCTTCCCTTCCTCTCTCTCTCTTTCTCTCTCTCTCTCTCTCTCTCTCTCT
>NC_061843.1:11777313-11789813 GCF_019202785.1 Penaeus chinensis | reverse complement strand
TACCATGACCTTAACCCGCAGGTGTGGTACGAGGCAGCGCAACAGGTGTTCTTCTCGGTTGGCGCTGGCTTCGGCGTCCACCTGTCCTACGCCTCCTACAACAACTTCAACAACAACTGTTACCGCGACTGTCTCATCACCAGTCTCGTCAACGCATTCACGAGCTTCTACTCCGGCCTCGTCATCTTCACGTACCTTGGCTACATGGCCTTCAAGCAGAAGACGGACATCGGGACAGTGGCCACAGACGGTTAGTTGGCGCCATGTCTGCCGTAAAATACCATAGCATGATCTTCATTGTAGATACTATATTTCCTTAATATATGCAATAACTACTTGCCTTGTTGGATTCTTGCCTCGATAACAATCTGTCGCAAATGTTATATATCATAATGATATGCAACTAAAAGATTTCTGAATGCACGCAATATTCTATTTCTACCCATGCTTAAATATTACATTTCAAAATTATGTCCCATCAAAAATGCTTCTTTCTATGCCCTGCTTTATCCCTAACTACAGCAAATCATTAATAACCTGATAACATGAACCAAGGGAAATCCATACCACAATGACATGATGTTTTGATATCGTAAACACCATATACCCTGATGACATGCACTCCACTACCCTGAGACCACCCCTTTGCCTTGCAGGTCCCGGTCTGGTGTTCCAGGTCTACCCCGAGGCCGTGGCGACTCTCCCTGGCTCGCAGTTCTGGTCGTGCCTCTTCTTCCTCATGCTGATCGCCCTCGGGCTCGACTCTGGGGTGAGGCGATGGCGACTTGCGTGAAATGCTATCTTTTCTTTTCTTTTCTCGATTCTTATTCTACTTCTTTTTTTTTCTTTCTTTTTTTTTTAGTTTACCCTCCGGTTTCACACCTGGAGTGACCTAGGTTCGAGGCCTGGTCAGGGAGGATTGTTTTATATGGTTTACCTAATAAGAGTCACAGTGAATTTTTTGACATGCGTTCGTGTATTTAGTATATTTTAGTATGTTAGTACATGGTATATTAGACCACAGAATTATAGTATATAGTCTTGATAATAGTATACAATGCATAGTCACTAGATTCTGATACAGAGTGGTATTTCGTGGTATTTTCGTATTTTTTGCTTATATCATATATTCCCTGCGTCACCATCATCATCACAATCATCATTATTTTCGTCAAGATATTTACCCTATCGTCTCTCATTACACCTCTGGATATGTCATCAGGATTTCACAAAAGGTTACAGACGGATCGTGATGGCTCATTATGGGTGGGTTGTTCATGGCCGAGGAACCGACTGTTTGGATTTTAGGGGTCGATCAGCGAAGATAAATATATTTTAGGGGTGAAGATAGGTAGACTGAATAGATGTATCATGGAAAGTAGAAATTTGGTATATTTTATGATGATGAATGGTACTTTATATGTAGATTTTAGATTAACTAAGGCTTAAACCGTTATGAATTTGTGGTAAATTAGTAGATGTTATTGTGGGATTTTTGGATGATTGAGAGTGGACGGCTAAACGCAGACCTCAACAATAGATTCTCAAGTAAAGACAATAGATTGAATAGAGATTATATTTAAAAAATATATATATATTTATATAGCGGTGCAGGTCTTATCAGGATATCCTTCACTATCCACTCCACGAATACTCTCTCGCTAGTTCTATAAATGCTCTCAGGCTGCTATGAATACTCTCTGGATAGTTCTATGATTACCTGAGTTGTCCTATAAATACTCTCTCGCTAGTTCTATAAATGCTCTCAGGCTGCTCTATGAATACTCTTTAGCCGCTCTATGAATATTCTCTAGATAACTCTATGAATACTGTAGTTGCTCTATGAATACTCTTGAGCTAGCTCTATGAATATTCTTTAGATAGCTCTATGAATACTCCAGTTGCTCTATGAATACTCTCTAGCCGCTCTATGAATATTCTCTAGATAGCTCTATGAGTACTCTAGTTGCTCTATGAATACTCTCTAGCCAGCTCTATGAATATTTTCTAGCTGCTCTATGAATACTCTCTAGTTAGCTCTGTGAATACTCTAGCTGCTCCATGAATACTTTCCAGCTGCTCTTTTAATTTCTAGCTTCTCAACGAATACCCTCTAGTAAGCTCTATGAATACTCTATCTGCTCAAATTAATACTTTCTAGTTCTGTGAATATATTCTCTCGCTGATTGAGAGTAAAGACGCTAAATACTAAATACCCTCTAGCTGCTCTAAAAATTAAATACTTGCTAGCTGCTCAATAAATACTCTCCATCTGCTCTACGAATCCTTTCAGGTGCTCTACGAATACTTTCTAGTTTCTCTACAAATACTTTCCAGCTGCTTTACGAACACTCTATAGCTGCTCTATGAATAATCTTACAGCTCCATTTATAGTCTCCAGCTGCTCTACGAATATTTTCCAACTCTACAGGTACTTTCCAGGAATACTCTAAGAATACTCTCACAGCTGCTCTATGAATACTTTCCAGCTGCTCTATGAATAATCTTACAGCTGCTCTACAAATACTATTACAGCTGCTCTACTAATACTCTTGCAGCTGCTCGACGATTACTCTTTCCAACTGCTCTATGAATACTATTACAGCTGCTCTACAAATACACTGTCCATTTGCTCTACGAATACTCTCCAGCTGCTCTACGAATACACTCTCCAGCTGCTCTACGAATACACTTTCCAGTTGCTCTACGAATACTATTACAGTTGCTCTACGAATACACTTTCCAGCTGCTCTATGAATACTATTACACTTTCTATACAAATACTCTTTCCAGCTGCTCTACGAATACTCTCCAGCTGCTCTACGAATACACTTTCCAGCTGCTCTACGAATACTATTACAGCTGCTCTACAAATACACTTTCCAGCTGCTCTACGAATACTCTTCAGCTGCTCTACGAATACACTTTCCAGTTGCTCTACGAATATCCTTAAAGTTGCTCTACGAATACACTTTCCAGCTGCTCTACGAATACACTTTCCAGATGCTCTACAAATACTTTCTAGCTGCTCTACGAATACTATTACACTTTCTATACAAATACTCTTTCCAGCTGCTCTACGAATACTTTCCAGCTACTATACGAATACTATTACAGCTGCTCTACGAATACAGTTTCCAGCTACTCTACGAATACTCTCCAGCTGCTCTACCAATACTTTCCAGCTGCTCTACAAATACACTTTCCAGCTGCTCTACGAATACACTTTCCAGCTGCTCTACGAATACACTCTCCAGCTGCTCTACGAATACACTTTCCAGTTGCTCTACGAATACTATTACAGCTGCTCTACGAATACACTTTCCAGCTGCTCTATGAATACTATTACACTTTCTATACAAATACTCTTTCCAGCTGCTCTACGAATACTCTCCAGCTGCTCTACGAATACACTTTCCAGCTGCTCTACGAATACTATTACAGCTGCTCTACAAATACACTTTCCAGCTGCTCTACGAATACTCTTCAGCTGCTCTACGAATACACTTTCCAGTTGCTCTACGAATATCCTTAAAGTTGCTCTACGAATACACTTTCCAGCTGCTCTACGAATACACTTTCCAGATGCTCTACAAATACTTTCTAGCTGCTCTACGAATACTATTACACTTTCTATACAAATACTCTTTCCAGCTGCTCTACGAATACTTTCCAGCTACTATACGAATACTATTACAGCTGCTCTACGAATACAGTTTCCAGCTACTCTACGAATACTCTCCAGCTGCTCTACCAATACTTTCCAGCTGCTCTACAAATACACTTTCCAGCTGCTCTACGAATACACTTTCCAGCTGCTCTACGAATACACTTTCCAGCTGGTCTACGAATACACTTTCCAGCTGGTCTACGAATACACTTTCCAGCTGCTCTATGAATACACTTTCCAGCTGGTCTACGAATACACTTTCCAGCTGCTCTATGAATACACTTTCCAGCTGCTCTAACGAATACTCTAACAGCTGCTCTACAAATACACTTCCCAGCTGCTCAACGAATACTCTTACAGCTGCTCTACGAATACTCTAACAGCTGCTCTACAAATACACTTCCCAGCTGCTCAACGAATACTATTACAGCTGCTCTACGAATAATCTTATAGCTGGTCTACGAATACTCTTATAGCTGCTCTATGAATACACTTTCCAGCTGCTCTACGAATACACTTTCCAGCTGCTCTACGAATACACTTTCCTGCTGCTCTACGAATACTCTTACAGCTGCTCTACGAATACACTTTCCAGCTACTTCTCCACGAGCACTCTCAAGCTGCTGTTTCCCCCCTCACTCAGATGGGCGGGTTGGAGTGCGTAATCACCGGCATGATGGACGAGCTGCGCCTCACATTCGGGTGGAAAAGCATAAGGAGGGAGTTCTTCACCGCCCTGGTCGTCACGTCGTCTTTCCTGGTGTCCATTGCCAACTTCTGTCAGGTGAGAGGGATGATAGGGAGGGTAGGGAGGGTAGGGAGGGAGTTAGTGGGGGAAGAAGGGGGAGGTGGGGATGGGAGGGAGGGAGGGAGGGTAGGTAGGTAGGAGGGGGAGGGAAGGAGGGAAGGAGGGGGAGGTGGAAAGGGATAATGAAGGGAGAGGGAGAGGGAGGGAGGGTAGAAGAGAGGGAAAAGAATGGGAAGGTGGGAAAGGGAGAGGGAGGGAGGGAAAGAGGGGGAAGTGGAAAGGGAAAAGAAGGGGGAGGGAGGGTTTGGAGGGGAGGAGGGAGGGAAGGAGGAGAGGAGGAGAGAGAGAAAGAAAGATAGATAGATAGAGAGAGAGAGAGAGAGAGAGAGAGAGAGAGAGAGAGAGAGAGAGAGAGAGAGAGAGAGAGAGAGAGAGAGAGAGGGAGGGAGAGAGAGAGAAAAAGAGAGAAAACATATTGGTATAGATTATAAAAAGACAAAAGAGAAAAAGAGCGAGAGAGAGAGGGAGAGAGAGAGAGAGAGAGAGAGAGAGAGAGAGAGAGAGAGAGAGAGAGAGAGAGAGAGAGAGAGAGAGGGAGGGAGGGAAAAGGAGAGAGAGAGAGGGAGGGAGAGAGAGAGAAAAAGAGAGAAAACATATTGGTATAGATTATAAAAAGACAAAAGAGAAAAAGAGCGAGAGAGAGAGGGAGAGAGAGAGAGAGAGAGAGAGAGAGAGAGAGAGAGAGAGAGAGAGAGAGAGAGAGAGAGAGAGAGAGAGAGAAGACAGGTAGACAGTGAGACAAAAGGGAGAGGGAGGGAAGGAGGGTAGGGAGGGAGGGAGGGAGAGAGAGAGAGAGAGAGAGAGAGAGAGAGAGAGAGAGAGAGAGAGAGAGAGAGAGAGAGAGAGAGAGAGAGAGAGAGAGAGAGGGGGGGGGGGGGGGAGGAGGGGAGAGAGAGAGAGAAAGACAGAGAGAGAGAGAGAAAGAGAGAGAGAGAGAAAGAGAGAGAGAGAGAGAGAGAGAGAGAGAGAGAGAGAGAGAGAGAGAGAGAGAGAGAGAGAGAGAGAGAGAGACTTGAATTTTAATTGTTCTTTACTACTACTACTACAATTACTACAACAACAACAACTACTACTACTATTACTATTACTACTACTACTGCTGCTGCTACTGCTGCTACTACTACTAATCTACTATTACTACTAATCTATTACTACTACTACTACTACGGTGCCATATCACTTAGGACGACGGCAAATGTGGACCTCCATTTTTATTTGTTTCCAGTGTTCTGAATGAGTTGCGATGAGGTTGTATTTTCTCTCTGAAAAAAAAAAAAAAAAAAAATGTCACAGAAATTCAATTGCCTTTTTCTAATACAACTCAATCCTTTGTCAACCCCAGCCATACGTAAGACTTTTAAATTGTCATCTGTATCTCCTTGGCATTTTGTTCCTTTTGCGTTGTTTTATATGAAGTCCAAGATTTAGATCCGTTATGAGGGGCAGACCGAATATATGTCTTGATAGTTCGCATTCAAGTTTCTGCATATATTGATTTGTTCGTCAGGATTCCTTACAAGTGAAAAACTTTTTTTCCACGGTTTTCCTGGCCGATCGAGGCACCTTTTCTCTCCAGCCTTGTTAAATGAAAACATATATTAGATTTTACTATAACTATCTTTATTTTATTTTATTTTATTTTAACTATGTGGTGCAGCGGTAGCGATCTCGTCTAGCAATCTTGCTGACCTGCGTTCAAATCCCACGCCGGCAGTGGATGGTAACCCCGGCCTTTCCTTGCACACAGGGGATAACTTAGAACCAAAATGAAACAGACACTATGTCACACCAAGAATATCCATTGTAACAAATGGAATCAAACTAAACTAAACCTATTTGGCCGACAAAATCTTCATCTATCTCTCTCCTTCATCCCAGGACTGCGACGGTTTAGCGCAGACATCCAGCACATGCTCGGTTTTCGCCCCATGCTCTACTGGAGGGTCTGCTGGAAGTTCGTGTCTCCGCTGTTCATCCTTATCACGGTGAGTAGGACATGGGAGAGGGAAAGTGTT
Source organism: Penaeus chinensis (assembly GCF_019202785.1). Lineage (NCBI taxonomy): Eukaryota > Metazoa > Arthropoda > Malacostraca > Decapoda > Penaeidae > Penaeus > Penaeus chinensis. The sequence continues at coordinate 11,783,320 of NC_061843.1, read as the reverse complement.
GACGTGGGAGAGTGGATGTATTGGGGCTTGGGGGGGGGGGGGAGACACGCAAGATGTTGGTGATTGGGTAAGATTGGAAAGAGGCCATGAGAGTAGGTTATAAAGAGTGAAATATAGTGAAAATGGGACAGGAATGCGAGTGCTCTCACATTTTTCATGTACCTGTTGTTGATAAATAACAATACAGGCATGCAGAGATCCCACTTTACTTGCTCTTTTCTAGACAAATCACTATGCACTGTGTATACATACATATATATTCTAGGCCGTATTCGTCTATCCATCCATCCATTCATATATCTATCTATCTATCTATCTATATATATAAGTATATATATATATATAAGTGTATATATATAAGTATATATATATATATATATATATATATATATATATATACATAACACACATGCGTGTGTATGTGTGCATGTATGTATTGGTGGCCGTTTTAGTGGAAACTTTGTGATGCAGTTGGTTTAGGAAAATCCTTTACAAAATCAGCTAAAATGGAGTGTTCTACACTCATCAGTCTACAGTATATATTCCTTTTTTTAAATCTTGCGCGGATAAAACCCATTGTAATACCAGTGTCTAAGAGACCTATGTTGCAGATCGTCATCGGGTTGCAGTCACAAGCCTCCGGAAAGCTCGAGTACCACGGCCCGATACACTACACTTACCCTGCCTGGTCTGAGTCTGTGGGCTGGCTCATTACCTCGACGTCCATGTGCATGATTCCGCTGTGGATGATCATCACCATCTGTCGCCAACCCGGGAGTTTCCGACAAGTTAGTTCAACTTTTGAATTCTTACGTCTGGATTCATTTACTGTAGTCTAAAGCAAAAGGAATAATAACGTACCAACATAACTTTTCTGGAATACCATACACACTAAGCTATTATATACTAATGTTTCAGAAACTGTTGTTGAGCGTCACGCCTGAGGCCGAACACCACAAGATCCTGGAGACAGAGGAAACTCCCCGCTTGGACTGGAAGCACTGGTTGCACGTCTGAGTTTGCAATCTCACCTTTGCTCACATGTGACTACTAAATAACATTTTCAATTACTTACAAACACATCCACGCCAACTAGTAATATACAGTGGTATACACACGCATTCCAACACATACAGGCACACGCGTTAATATGTAGTGAAATACTAACAAGGTGACGCCAATTTTACATGTTATTTTTCGGGAATGCACTCTTATGCTAATGTTCACGAGAAACTCTGATCACCGCCTAAATATCTAGGAAGTAATTAAACATTCCAAAATATACGTATGACAACCTAATATGCACATTTATGTATGTGGATTCTGTCTTACCGCGAAGAAACACGCGATTTCCATTACACTTTCAGCAGGTGGCCAAATCTGCCAAATATACATAACTATATGAGGTACAAACTAATTATTTTCATCACACTTCAGATACACAGGTTACATTTGATTCAAGACACTTCTGGGAGTAACAAAACACATACCACCTTTTTCTTCTTTTTTTCATTGTTACTGGCTTTCTTCCAAAAATGATATGAACTTGAAGGCCAGCCACACATAAAAAACATTTAACATTATTACCACAAAGAAAAGATAATTTCAAGAGACTCCACAGTCCAAGAGACACGAATAATGACAGTAACGTGAAAATCATAATGTATCCATGTAGTAACATACAGTCCCATTATTTGGGATCAACAAGCTTGTTATTTGAGTTGCATTTGCTGTAACGAATAAGCTTCTTGTAAATAATTTTATAAAGTAGTGCTTGATCAGCTCTGGGAAGTGTAATGAAAAGTGGTGTGAGTAACAGCGTACTTAACTTGCGTTCTCATTTCACAGCCACCGATCATCAGTTAGGTCACTCTTAACGTTATCCTTACAGCAGCGTCTTTATCAGATGCTGGGTTCTTATGCCCGTGAAAAAGCTTGTCATTACTGTCGTTCTTGTAGGCAGGGACGCGGCCATACATTCAAGGGGAAGCCTTAACGAGGAAAGAAACTTAATATGTTCGGTATGATAGAGAAATCAAGTGGTTTTCTACTTGCTGCAGATAGAAGTACGGCTTATAATTTATGTTTCTTATTTCTTAGTATTGGTGACTTAGCTGACGATCATCTACCTCAATAGTATTATCCTTAATTACCTGAAACTGCAAAAAATTGCCGTTAGTAATCTCTACCTTGCCAGAGCAGACAGTACGCAACCAGTACGTGTTTCTCTGCGTGCCACGTGAACGCAGCCCATTGGTCGGCCGTGTAGCCATTAAGCCAAACTAACCAATCAGCGCGTGCCATCAGGTGTGTGTGATCAGGCAACCAGCACTGGGATGGTCCGAGGGGGAGAGACATCTGGTGACTGAACAGCTTGGTTGTTTCATTGCCATAATTCATATAGACATTATATTTTATTTATAAGTTTGTAACATACCCGCTTGATAATTAAGAATATATGTAGTGTCATGTGTTTACTTAACTGCACGTATCCTTGTCACTCAGTATTTCAGTATACTGCAGTTTCCAAATATCTTCATGGAATGTTTTTGGAGTGTATTTTTATTACATAAATCATTAGCCTCCCATCCTGATGTGTAAATTTCATATAATTTCATGAATATTTTCAAATTTGATTTACATATACTTTAATGATTGCAACCAAATTTATTGTCCTGTGTTGATAGTAATTAACTCCGTAATTGGTTTAAGTTTAATTATGTACCTTTTTCGTTCTAAGTTTGAAACAAAAACGACTTAACTTACCAACACTTCAAACTATGACTATGACCTCGTCGACTGTCTACATACCAGAGTTCTGTTTTGGCTACCACAGTTCACCTCTCTATCAAGGCATTTTTTTCCCTGTTACCACTATTCTCGTTATAGTCACCTCTGCCATTTCAGTCCAGTTTCTAATTCTTTGTTTAAGCTGAATAAAAGAAGCTACAGCCTATCCTTCAATTCTGTTACAAATATCTCCATCATCAATATGATCATGCCTGATAATAGATTATCAAGAAAGCTAGAAGAATCAAATTCAACATATCATAAAATTGATAAGTAATCAGATCTGTTTGAGAACGATCCCTTTGTGACATCGCGTATTTTGATATGTAACACAGAATTGCAGAGTTTATGAAAGTAGAATTCTGTAATACACAAATTTTATATACAGCTTCTGTCTCCCGCGCTTGAACCATTGCTTGCACAAAATAGGTTAGGTACAGTGTGTGTACACAGATAAATAATGTCTTTGGTTTCTAGAACTGTGTAGGCAATATCATTCAAGAATCCTGATAAAATGGAAATTAAGATACATATCGAGCTAATTCAAAAAGAGGCAGCTGGGTTGCAAGTAGTGTAGCATATGTTTAATTGAAAGTCTCAGAGTCGTAAGGTATGTGGCCGTTAGGTGTGAGAGAGGCCCAAATATGCTTCTCGCTCTCTCACAACTGGCGGACAAGACCACGTCGGGACTTTTTACAATTTTGTAGTTTCTTGAAAGAATGAATTAACTCTATGGTATGTATATATTTCGCGTATAGTGGGTATGCATATAATCGACATTTATTTTGATAAAGCACTAGAGATTCGGAGGACATTAATCATTCCCAGTGTTGTATATGTTTGATGTTGTTGTTAACATATGTGATTTAAGTGTTGTTACGATGGATAAAGACTAGTGTTCCTATATTACTGATGTTAGAGAAATCTTTATGAATAGAGCTGTTATTATCCCGAATTATTCTGTAAGGTTGGGTGTACTTCTCAGTTCATTACTGAACGATTGTTAATAGTTGTAGACGTAAGTATTTTTAGTTAGTTTTTTTTTATGTGTGTACATGCAGGCGTGTCATTTTGACCCAGTGGCTGTAAAATATGCAACTTTCGTCAGCCTGTCAACATCTTGCATATCATTCTGACTAGCTGAGAGATAAGAGTCGCCAGCCCTTTTAGCCTCGTTCCTTGAAGGAGACGAGTTTCAAATGTGCTTCCAAGTCTACAGGTGGACTGCAGCACCTTACTGTCAGAGTTAAGTACTTATACGTGTGCAGACAAGCCCAATATAACACTACTCTACTGTCCAAATATGCATATTGTGAAAGCAAGCATAACGTAGAGGAACACTAACTAACTATTACAGATATGTTCCATTCTGTCGGTACAAAACAAGAGCTTTAGTTTCCATAATTTGTTTTCAGTTTTGTTAATTCCTCAAACGCAAATTAATCATCCCTCGTGTTTACAATCATATTTCTTCGTTCAGCCAAGCGTTGACAAATGTACCGCATACAAATTCGACTTTTTCTCTCTACTTAGTCTAATTGTCTTGTTTAGTTTGTTCCATTAAAAACAGTAATAGTCAGGCGTGGGCCATTCTCCACCGGTAAAAAGTGATCATATTGTGTATATTATCGTTTATTACGGGAGCAAGGGGAAGATCTTACACAATCATTGTTGCGTTAAAACAAAAATCATTTTGTGTGTGGAAAAAAAAAATCTTCGTGGCCTGCATTGTGGATTTATGTGGTGAGAAGGTGTAATGTGTAGAGATCTGTGTTAAACGTGTTCTAAACCTGTAAACGTATGAAGGTTGTATCCTGCTGTAAAAACACACATATCATGGACTCCGGCAGTTTGTGCCCCAACGGCCCTCGTTTGCTAACCTACCAGAGCTTCCTTAGTCATAGAGGTAAATAATCTTCAAGCTGTGTTTAAGTTTACAGTCTTAGGAATTCCTAGACTACAGTTTTGACAAGCTCCTCTGTGACTCAATCGACCTCTTTACGAACAAAGAGCTGCAAATACATATGTGTTGTACATATATTATGTTTTAAGGTATTCTATGTCACAGTAGAGTGTAGTGTAACGGTGTGACACATCCTTGCATAACGCCAGTCATATGTATGTACACCTGGATTGTACTTAGTTCTCACCTCTGTACATATGAATACTAGATTTGTCTTTTGTATCTTCATTTTTTTCTTGGAATATTATGTATTCATGTTAAGTGTCCAAAAAATGCAGTACAACTTACCGCTCGGAGAATATTGAATTAGAGAAGGTATAGGATTTAGTTGTTTTGTATGCTATTGTTTAATGTATCGGAATGTCGGAATAAAGCGTAATAAACGTATGTTCTTGATGATTATCCTCTTCGGCGTCTTTGTCTACCAGTCTTCATGACCCATGCAAAAACACGGATACAATATATATATATATATATATATATATATATATATATATATATATATATATATATATATATATAAATACACACGTGTGTGTGTGTGTGTGTGTGTGTGTGTGTGTGTGTGTGTGTGTGTGTGTGTGTGTGTGTGTGTGTGTGTGTGTGTGTGTGTGTGTGTGTGTGCGCGCGCGTGTGTGTGTGCATACACATACTAATACAGACACACACACACATAACATATATATACATTATTAAGCTAATAGTACCAAATTGAAGGGCCTATTGCTGTACTAACCGTACTGGGTTGCCTGGCGTGTCTCTTTTATGTAAGAAATAACGAGGTCTAATCAAATTACCCTGACACTCCGTATGCATGGACTAGATGAAACTATGCCTATATTATTAATTAAGATTTATTGCTAAACATATCTTTCTTCAAATGACTGCCCTGCTCAATTTGATAGATTGATGGCCAGTATAACTTGCTACTACCAGAACTGGCAGCTGTGCATTTATATATATGTATATATTTATGTATATTCATTATTCTACTTGTCCAAAACAAAACAAAATCAAAAAAACTTTAGCATCTTATTTATTTATTTATTTATTTTTTATACTTCTTATGATGACCGGCAACTCCAGGACTGACTTCTTAAAGTGGAACTATGCAGTATCTTATCTCTGGGAAAAAAATAAAACTGGCAACTCAACCCAGACTCCTGAATACGCCGATTTTTAATGAGAAAAAATAAGTGTTATATTCAGCAAATTTCAAGGAAAAAATAAAATACGCTACATATGACTAAGTTT